>NC_091121.1:163813133-163988133 GCF_040183065.1 Periplaneta americana
TTAAACCGTCACATTCACCGTGGCGCACTATAATAAAATTATAGTCACAGCATAGATTTGGCTGGAAAATAATATATGAGCGTACAACATAATGAGTATCCTACAGTTACTGCACAACTATGCTAGAATTACCTGGCATTGAACTTCGTATTTTGACTCACCATACATCTCTTATCCAACTGATCTCGTGGTTACATTCCAGCTGGAGATGGAGTTGTTGTGAGGGTTGGAGATGCGTTCTGATAAGGGTCGTTTGTGTGAATTCTTGTGGTCAGTGATTTGCCTGGACACTGGCTATTTACATGTACAAGTGTCCGTCAGATGCTATCGTCCACTTGTCGCCGATGAACGCACCCGTCTCTACTGATTGGAGATCAGCGAGGAGGACAGGGGCCTCCAGATGACCGGCTGCACCCGCTGCAGATTTTATCGCAGACTCAAGTAAGGGTTCAGCCTCTCTGAGGAATTTGTAAACAGTTTCATTTTTTGTTAAATTTGTCGCTATTCAGTACCATTCCTACTGAGCATTATGCCATACACGGAGAACTCGTGCTATCACTAGAATCGTGAAGTACAGGAGAAGAGATGCCACATGGAAATAAATACAAATTTGTTAAAGAACAAACGGTTTGTATGAAACTATGCAATAATACGAGTATTAAACCTAACGTTGACTTGTTTTTAGCGCAGACTGACAATATACTGTACTGTACTTACTTACTTACGAATAGCTTTTAAGGAACCCGGAGGTTCATTGCCGCCCTCACATAAGCCCGCCATCGACCCCTATCCTGTGCAAGATTAATCCAGTCTCTATCATCATACCCCAAATCCATTTTAATATTATCCTCTCATATACGTCTCGGCCTCCCCAAAGGTCTTTTTCCCTCCGGCTTCCCAACTAGCATTCTATATGCATTTCTAGATTCGCCCTTTACGTGCTACATGCCCTGCCCATCTCCAACGTCTGGATTTAATGTTCCTAATTATGTCAGGTGAAGACTACAGAGCGTGTAGTTCTGCGTTGTGTAACTGTCTCCATTCTCCTGTAATTTCATCCCTCTTAGCCCCAAATATTTTCATAAGAATCTTATTCCCAAACACCCTTAATCTCTGTGCCTCTCTCAAAGTGAGAGTCCAAGTTTCACAACCATACAGAACAACCGGTAATATAACTGTTTTATAAATTCTAACTTCCAGATTTTTGACAGCAGACTAGATGACAAAAGCTTCTCAACCGAATAATAACACGCATTTTCCATATTTATTCTGCGTTTAATTTCCTCCCGAGTGTCATTTAAATTTGTTACTGTTACTCCAAATATTTGAATTTATCCACCTCTTCGAAGGATAAATCTCCAATTTTTATATTTCCATTACGTACAATATTCTGGTCACGAGACATAATCATATATTTGGTCTTTTCGGGATTCCTATCGCTTTACTTGCTTCAAGTAAAATTTCCGTATTTCCCCTAATATTTTGTGGATTTTCTCCTAACATGTCACATCATCCGCATAGACAAGAAGCTGATGTGACCCGTTTTCAATTCCAAACCCTCTCTGTTATCCTGAACTTCCCTAATGGCATATTCTAGAGCGAAGTTAAAAAGTAAAGGTGATAGTGCATCTCCTTACTTTAGCCTGCAATGAATCGGAAAAACATCAGATAGATACTGGCCTGTATGAACTCTGCTGTAGGTTTCAGTGAGACACATTTTAATTAATCGAACTAGTTTCATGGAAACACCAAATACAAAAACGTATTAAGAATAGGTAATGAAAAGATTCGTAATAAAAATTTTCAATACAATCACAACACAAAACGTTTTACAACACCAGTATAAAGTTGTTCAACTCTATTGTAATTAGTTACGAATTATAGAACGAGTCTTATGATCGAAATCTCGAATCTTATGCTAATAATTGTTTTTCAGTTGCATATTAAAACGAATTTTTATGTCACACAAAAACTCAATTCGACCGTGACAGGATTCGAACCTGCAATCTTCGGATCCGAAGTCCGACGCCTTATCCGTTAGGCCACACGGTCACTTGGTGTTTGTAGGATTCGTTTCATTAGTCATAGTACATAGAGACTCATGCAATCTGCAACAGCACACATTATGCTACATAAAGTAAGTAAAGGAACAGTGGAAGTACGCCTTTATCTGTTATCTCACGGACCCAGCGGCTAGAGCGAGATAAAGAAGTTTCTATTTCTTGTAAAGAGATGGGTACTTAACAAATTCGAATAGAATGTAAGAAATAACACTTTTATTATTATTATTATTATTATTATTATTATTACTATTATTATTATTATTATTATTATTATTATTATTATTATTATTATTATTATTATTATTGTTTAGTTTTCTGTGTTCCTCTCAAGTACGTACCATTCGCTGCTTCGTAAGAAGAAATCGTCTCTATTAACCCGCTAACAAGGAAGGCTCACCAAGTGATAATGGATTTTCACAACGATTTTTCCCCCCATGCGCTCCATTTGAAACGACAAACCTTCCTATATTTCTACACCGAGATATGATTTTTCCAAATTCTTCAATCCGGAGCTATAACAGCTAATACAAACAGTGTTATGTGCTAGACATATCAGAGAATAAATATCTCTTCAAAATACGTGACTGGTTCTCAGTCAATAAATTAGTATTAAAGTGTAACAAAACTAACATAATTCAATTTAAATCCTGTCCAAATTCAACGTCGCAAATTTCTAGCACAATAATTAATAATAGATCCCTATTAGAAACAACGACAACCAAATTTCTTGGCTTAAAAATCGATAATGTGTTAAATTGGAAAAATCATATTAAAGAAATTACCCACAAACTAAATTCAGCTTGTTTTGCTATTACATCTATGCAAAAGATAGTAAATATCAATACCTTAAAAACAATATACTTTGCATACTTCCACTCGGTAATGAGTTTTGGAATAATACTCTGGGGAAATTCCACAGATAGTAACAGTAATTTCTACTACAAAAAAGAGTAATTAGAATAATAGTAGGTGCGAAATCTAGGGAATCGTGTAGGACTATTTTCAAAGAACTACAAATAATGTCCATGGCTTGTCAGTATATTTTTTCATTAATAATCTTCCTCGTATGTAATCGTGAAAACTTTGTAACTAATTCAACAGTTCATAGCATAAATAGACGTCAAAAAATGACTTTCGTACTCCATCGGCAAGTCTATCGTGCTATCAAAAAGGAGTGCGTTATATGGTAGTAAAAATTTTTAATAGCCTCCCTATCGATATAAAAAATGAAACTCAAAACATAAAATTATTTAGGGCCAAATTAAAGAAGTACCTAATTTCTCACGCCTTCTGTTCTGTATGTGAATTCATGACATTCAATAACACTTCATGAAATTGATACTAAAACTACTAGGAGACTATATTGTAAATCTCGTCTGTATATATTTCATCTAGACCGTGACTATAAATTAAGATTTTATAATACGTAGTATTAAGTTTTTTGACTTGTTCCATATTCAAGCTGTAAGCATGTATGAATACCATGGAATGTTAATAAATACAATACAATACAATCATCTAGCTGCGTAGTGTCAAAATATCCTTGAATAATATGTTATGAAAATGAAATATTAGATATGAATAATAATCGAGAAATTGACTATAGTCTATGAAGAAATTATAAGAAAATGTGAGCATACCTACAAATGCTCACAGTAGTAGAAATCGTTGTAAAAATGCTGAATAAACAGTGGAAATTTGCATCACGAACATTTCAGAAAAAAAGTTTGTCACAGTTCTATACACCAACGTGAAAAAAGAATTCTACACGTGGCTAACGAGAAAGACAGGCTACAGCGCGACGTCACATTCTTAGTCATAACATGGCCGACATTGAACAAGTTTATAATATATAAATGCACGTTTAACACACAAATATAGAGAAAAAAAGACAGAGCAGACAGTATCGGAGAAAACATTCATTCATTCATTCATTCATTCATTCATTCATTCATTCATTCATTCATTCATTCTCTTCCGTAGATCTTACATGAGCAATGAAGCTTTAAGATGTGGAACAAGTCAAAATTTTACAATATTACAATTACAATTTTTACCAATTTTTACAATATTTTACAATTTTTACAGTTTTACAATGTAGTAATTTTCTACAATAATGAGGTGAGGTCCGAGGATTCGCCAAAAGATTACCCGGCATTTGCCTTTTGGTTGGGGAAAACCTCGGAAAAACCCAACCAGGTAATCAAATCAAAGGGGTGAAATGAAGTGATGCCGAGGACTCGCCATAGACCATCCGGCTTCAGTCCCACGGCTGGGGAAAACCTCGGAAGAAACCATTCAATGGGACCAAAGGGGGATCCAACCCAAGCCCGAACGCAGCTCCGGATCAGCAGCCCAGCGAGTCTGCCGACTGAGTTACATTGATGGCTCTACTAAAAATATACAATGCATAGCCAATCAGATTATTAAATTTACAAACGCAAACGATCATTCATCAGTTGACCTATATGTATAATACAAAACAAGTAAGTTTAATATAGCAATTCCTTGTTCTTATTGAACTTTGAACATTTATTTATATTAGGCGATTGTCAAGATGGCCATGACTAGACCATGATAATCACGTGACTCCAATTCGTGCCGAAGCCTGTTTTTCTCGTTAGCCACGATTCTACAGGAGTGACGAATTTATCAGGTTTATTGCCAAAGTACCCGGTTTTATCAGTCATAAATTATTTAAACACATTCACATATCTAGGAGATGGAAACTGATTATGTGTTAAGGACTGCAATTTTATCACATTATCTCTCTGATGCAATGTAATATTCGTGCTAAGTAACAAAACACTATCAGAGAACTTCCTAATGAAATTTTTCCAAGGCCTAAAACTATTAACGTCAAGAGGCTGAACAATCGGAGTTATGTGCTTTGGAATTGTTGACGCTTCCACCGTTTTACCACAGTCTAGTATAAACAGTCACGAAGCTTGAGGTGATGAGAGTACTATACTTGTTTTTTTTTTTTTTAAGATGGGACATGACAGTCAAGCGGCCGAGCTTGGAACTACAGTGCTATGTTGCCAATATGGACTACCATGCTGCCAGCTGATGGAAGCCAGGAATTGACGTTAAGATGGCTGACGTTAAAACATTCATTGACAATTGACGTGAAAGTAAGAAAACAGTACAAAAATCGAAGAGAATCAAAGACGAAACGTACCAATGCTAACATTGTGTGCACGAGAAGTGTCGCCAAGAGAGCTATTAAGCACTCGCCACGTGGGAACGGTAAGTTTGGCAACTCAACCGTTCTTACCATAGCAACAGACCTACCAGGAGTGGATCAGGACAGCACGTTTGCACATCTCCTTTTTATGTTAGATTAGGTTCTTTTCAAACTGAAATGAGTGAAAGGTACAGTTAAAATTACTCTAGCCTAACCTAACCTAACCTAACCTAACCTAACCTAACCTAACCTAACCTAACCTAACCTATCCTAACCTAAGTTAACATAAAAAGGTTAGGTTAGGTTAGGTTAGAGTAATTTTAACTGTCCTACGCTTCACTCGTCATTTCAGTTTGAAAAGAACCTAACCTAACATAAAAAGGAGATGTGCAAACGTGCTGTCCTGATCCACTCCTGACCTACCACGCTATGTGACATTCAGTTGTTTTTCCGATCGCAACGCTCCTGTCATGTCCCATCTTTAAAAAAAAAAAAAAAACAAGTATAGGAACAATAGACTGTGCCGGTACCAGTGTTGCCAACACATAAATTGTATAAATTGTAACACCTGGAAATCCGTCAGAATCCGTCTAAATTTAAAAATAATAAGACCCAATAAATAAATATATAGGCTATATGTATATATAAAGCAAATTTTAACACAACTTACTTACCAATCCTTGTAGCAGTTTCATTGTCAAAACAAAATTAATGGTTCACTGAACTTGTAAACATTTATATGGTTAAGTACTCTTTGTCCCTTGTGGCAGCTCACGAATAGTGAGAAGATTTCTAAATTAAATAATAATAATTCGTCAAAATCTAACTTGATTACGAGGAAATCTGAAACAGGGGATTCTTAAACATAGTACGGAACAGGCAGGGTTGTTCAAATAAAAAAGTAAAATCTCCCAAAATAAAAATGACAGCACCTAAAAATGTCAAAAGATGATAGAAATTGTAATTTCCGCCAGAAAATGCATCACCCATCAAAGTCATTTTTTTCCTGTCCGCTACGTTGAAATTCCGTCAGTTCTGACGGAATTTCCGTCCAGTTGGCAACACTGGCTGGTACTATTTCGCATTGCCTGTGGTGAGGCGATAGTAGCGATCCTAGTGGTTAGCAACTGTCTATGGATGCATATTCCCTACATACTGAGCTTCATGACTGTATATAGGCCCTACTAGACTGTGATTTCATCTTCTGGAGTTATTCTTTCTATAGCCTGTTCACCTAGGTAACTGATCAACGAGTCTACAAAAAGAATGCAATGATCACTGATAAATGGAAAGTATACTTCTTGAAAAAATTTGAAGAGGTGAGTTTTCATAAGCTGATTTTTAGGGAAATGCATAAATATTTGAGCCTTAAATATTTTCTTCTTAACGTTGCGATGGCAATGGAGATATGAGACATATGAATGTTAAGCGATTATTTAGAAAAATCATATCTCGAAGGCTAGGTCTTCTCCGGATGTAGAAATTTATAAGGACATTTCTTATTTCAAATGAAACGTATGGGGGGAAAATCGTTGTGAAACTCCATTATCACTTGGTGAGCCTTCCATGTAAGAATGGCTTGTAGACCAACTTCTATTTTGTACAAAGAAGAACCAGACACAAATACTGGAGAATTGAGACCAAATTTATTTTCTTTTCTTTCTAGGCTACATTTCATATTGCAGGCATTTCGTCTTTATCGACTTTAAATTGTACAATGATCTATTTTACATCATTTTTATTCTTATTTCTCGTCACACCCAATATTAAAATTCTCTCTTTCATGAATCTATTTCAAATTTGTCCCCATGTCTTCTTGTTTTATCCAGTTTTGCAATGGTCTTTGCATTACACAAGAATGTAATCTCAGCTGAATTATATTACATTGCATTCTGTTTGTTCTAGCTCCGAGGAGTTTCGCACTCACAAAGGAATATTGGGATAAAAATGCAATCGTAACGTCATAAATTTCATACTGCTATCTTATCTCACTCTAGAATAAAGTGTTACGAGAATCGTTCTACAGATAGCACAGAAAATGTACAGTCTGTCATTTATATCACATCTATTTACAACAGATGGCGCGCTATACCGTCGCGCTTAGGGCGTTGAGTTGCAAGCCGAGAGGTCGCGGGTTCGATTTCCGGTAGTATCATGTATTCTCACATCGATCTAATCCTTCCTATCGTACAATGACCTTGAGATTTACTCAGCCTCTAACAAAAATTAATGCTAGTTAATTTTCTTGAGGATAAAGGCAGGAAGCGCTCGAAAGTATTTTGTACTAAAGTTTTTCTATTGGCAGCACTGCATACCTGCAAAAGTAAACGTAAGAAGGCGGACTGTTGATTCAGACGACAGACCGCTGCACCACATTCTACTATATACAGTCACGAAGCTTGAGTTTTGAGGGTGCTAGAAACAATAGACTGTGACGGTTCTATTTTGCATTGCCTGTAATGAGGCGATATTAGCGATCCTAGTGGTGAGCAACTATCTAATGTTTGCATATTTACTACGTATTGAGCTTCGCGACTGTATATACTAGAGTACTAGACTGTGGCTGCACACTGATCTGTGTGCTGGAAGGTATTTCTGTTGTCAATAAACTTTCATTCTGCGTTAGCTCATAAGTATTTTGTAGTGTTGTGAATATAACATAAATTCTTGTTATTGACATATAATTAAGTTTGATTTCTGTATTCTTTTGCAGCAATGCCGAAAACTAAAGAATATTCTGTTGAGTGAAAGTTTATATCAAGTGACTCTTTAGATGTGTTTTTCCGTAAATTGCTTTTTGGTCACCATGCTCACCATAAATTGATTTAACTCAGAAATTATCAATAATAGGATTCTCAAATTTTGCACAGATCTTAAAAAGGCTATTTAAAAAGATTTTAATCTATCTATCTATCTATCTATCTATCTATCTATCTATCTATCTATCTATCTATCTATCTATCTATCTATCTATCTATCTATCTATCTATCTATCTGTCTGTCTGTCTGTCTGTCTGTCTGTCTGTCTGTCTGTCTGTCTGTCTGTCTGTCTGTCTGTCTGTCTGTCTGCCTGTCTGCCTGTCTGCCTGTCTGCCTGTCTGCCTGTCTGCCTGTCTGCCTGCCTGCCTGCCTGCCTGCCTGCCTGCCTGCCTGCCTGCCTGCCTGCCTGCCTGCCTGCCTGCCTGCCTGCCTGCCTGCCCGCCCGTCCGTCCGTCCGTCCGTCTGTCTGTCTGTCTATTTATTTATTCTGGTGTAGTTAAGGCCATCAGGCCTTCTCTTCCACAACACCAGGAATACAAATACAATAATAGAAATAAACAGAAAAAAATACACTATATACAATGTAAAGCTACACAAGAAATAAAGAGAGAGAGAGAAAAAACACTATAAATAAAGTAAAGCCACACAAAAATATACACAGGTTGCAGTCACACAAACTTTAAATGAGTGATTAAGTCTCATAATTAATTGTATCCTAACTAATTAACTAACATAAACAAGAAACTTGCAATTTTAATCTACTAGATTAAAAAAGAAAAAGAAAAAAAAACACAAATCAATACTTCTAGCAATACCTAAAAAAAATTAACTAAGACAAAATTTTCCAATTTAATTTTGAATTGTGATAAAGTCCGGCAGTCCCTGACGTCATTAGGTAACGAATTCCAGAGGCGAGGTATTTCTACAGTATAGGAAGATGAGTATAAAGACGTTCTATGATGAGGGATTTGGCTTCATTAGAAATTTTATGTTCAAATTAAATATGAAAATCATTAATAATTTGCAAAAGAGTGGATTCGAAAACTGAAATCCATGATATTCTAAAATCAGTTATAATGTTTCTGTAAAGCATATTAAAAATCAAATGAAACCATTTTGTAGTAAATCTTCTTGTGAATGTAATGGTAAAAAGCTTCTGAAACATCTAAAAAAACTGACCAAGTCATATCAATTTTCGTAAATTGTTACAATGGGGACTAATTGACAAATTTGGGCCCCCTTTTGCTTTTTTCAACCTAATACTCAAATTTAGATTTTATACCTACGATTGTTCAACACACAAATAATTGTAAGTTTCAAAGAGAAAACAAGGAATTTCAAATTTTCAGTATCCCCTTCTTTTAAAAGTCTGAAGGATGAAACTTTGTAAACTAATTTATTTTCTTTTTTATTGATCTTTTGCATATAAGTTTAAGTAGAATATCAAAATTATTTCTTTTGTTTATGGAAAATCATAGAAATTGGATAAGACCTTAACAGGAGACTGACAGACAGACTACAGCGTGTTCATAATGCATGTGTTCGATTTATTTGCAACGTCCGTAGATTTGACCATATCACACCTTCACTAAATATGCTGTCCTGGGCCCGTCTCAAAGAGTGAAGAACTATTCACTCTCTCACTTTACTCTTCAATATTCTTCAAACCTATAATCCTAGCTACCTAGCTTCTCGTTTTCAACATTTGTCCTCATATCACGAAATAAATACTCGCTCACAACACCATATCACACTTTCCATTACTAAACATCCTTCTACTCTTCATCTTTTACCGTCTCTGCAGCTCATCTCTGAAACTCTCTACCACAACATGTCACTCAGAGACTGTAGGACATTGTCTAGTTTCAAAAATAAACTAAAATTTCATTTTTTCAATTCTGATTCCTTTCAGTTATAAGCCCATTTCTCTGCGATAGTTTTGTAAAAATATATAAATATATTTTTTCTTCCTTTCCCCTTTTTGTTCTCTTGATCACCAGATGAATTTATTATCATACCCTTTCTATTGTGAATTTTATTTAATTTTCGCATTTCTTTTCTTTTTTTATTATTTTATTAATTCCATTTTGTTATATTTTTCCTTACGTTCTTCATATTAACTATTTGTACTAAATGAGTTGCTTTTACTACATTTCAATGTATTTTACTATCTTTTTTTTTAGTATGATATTATTTTCATGTTGTTTAGTGTGATTTATTATTCTATTATCATTATTTTTTTATAATATGTTAGTATTCTGTTCTTTAAATTTTTGTTAAATTTTTCACTGATTGTATACTTTGTGACCTGATAGAGTGTAAGAGAAGGCCCTATGGCCTTAACTCTGCCAGTATAAATAAAGAATTATTATTATTATTATTATTATTATTATTATTATTATTATTATTATTATTTCTTGCATTTGGTCAATTGATTAATGTAGACTATTCCATTATTTCAATTATCTCTTTGTACTAAATTTATAATTTTATAATTATTATTTGATCAATGATTGATGTAGACTATTATATTGTTTGTATCTCATCTCATTGCCATTTTCTATCATTCATTCTCAATTCTCATCATCATATGTTGTTTTGTTCTGTTTTGTATCGTGCTAAACTGTAATTGGCCTTGTGCTGTTGTTTTTGCACGTTAATATTCTAAATAAATAAATAAATAAATAATAATTATTATTAGTATGTCATTAGGAAAGTTCAGGATAACAGAGAGAGTTTGGAATTAAACGGGTTACATCAGCTGCTTGTCTATGCGGATGACGTGAATATGTTAGGAGAAAATCCACAAACGATTAGGGAAAACACGAGGATTTTACTGGATACAAGTAAAGAGATAGGTTTGGAAGTAAATCCTGAAAAGACAAAGTATATGATTATGTCTCGTGACGGAAATATTGTGCGAAATGGCAATATAAAAATTGGAAATTTATCTTTCGAAGAGGTGGAGAAGTTCAAATATCTTGGAGCAACAGTAACACATATAAATGATACTCGGGAGGAAATTAAACAGAGAATAAATATGGGAAATGCCTGTTATTATTCGGTTGAGAAGCTTTTATCGTCCAGTCTGCTGTCAAAAAATCTGAAAGTTAGAATTTATAAAACAATTATATTACCGGTTGTTCTTTATGGTTATGAAACTTGGACTCTTACGTTGAGAGAGGAACATAGGTTAAGGGTGTTTGAGAATAAGGTTCTCAGGAAAATATTTGGGGCTAAGAGGGAAGTTACAGGAGAATGGAGAAAGTTACACAACACAGAACTGTACGCATTGTATTCTTCACCTGACATAATTAGGAACATTAAATTCAGAAGTTTGAGATATGCAGGGCATGTAGCACGTATGGGCTAATCCAGAAATGCATATAGAGTGTTAGTTGGGAGGCCGGAGGGAAAAAGACCTCTAGGGAGGCCGAGACGTAGATGGGAAGATAATATAAAAATGGATTTGAGGGAGGTGGGATATGATGATAGAGAATGGATTAATCTTGCTCAGGATAGGGACCGATGGCGGGCTCTATGTGAGGGCGGCAATGAACTTCCGGGTTCCTTAAAAGCCAGTAAGTAAATAAGTATTATTATTATTATTATTATTATTATTATTATTATTATTATTATTATTATTATTATAAATAGAATTTTGAAACCTGATGCCTCATATTAAACCGTGACTGGATAACCGTAGGTGTGTGAGTAGCAACGTTCACTTGGTCCCTTCTAGCAAGTTGACACAAATGTCCTCACAAAGAAAGTGAGCCAGGAAGAAAGAAGAAGAGTGGACAATGTTTGGACATATACGGTGAATCGACATGGGAATTCTGAACGAAGGGAACATTTCTTTATAGATCGTAAACTCTACTGCAGTCAATTGACCGTGGTAAACCGCAAGTAAACACAGAGTTCCTTTGTGTCGCGTACCTCCCCCTCACTTATAGCCTTGTCATTCTATATCCCCCGCAATGTTTCCTTCTTCTTGTGACCTCTTATTAAGAGGAATATCTCGTAACAAATGTCTTCCGTTTCCCCAATATCAGGGTCGATAAAATTTGCGTCTTTCGTGGCTACAGTTTTGGCAGCTTGAAATATGGACTTCGCTTACTAACGAAGTTCTTGTGTGTCATTATTGGTTAATATGTTGTTGGTTCCATCAATCTATCCATACGTCATTCATTTTTGAACGCAAGATTTTGTGAATGTTCACAATCAATATGTAACATTATCTATACTGCCGGACCTACAAAGTCAATATCTATCTATCTATCTATCTATCTATCTATCTATCTATCTATCTATCTATCTATCTATCTATCTATCTATCTATCTATCTATCTATCTATCTATCTATCTATCTATCTATCTATCTATCTATCTGTCTGTCTGTCTGTCTGTCTGTCTGTCTGTCTGTCTGTCTGTCTGTCTGTCTGTCTGTCTGTCTGTCTGTCTGTCTGTCTGTCTGTCTGTCTGTCTGTCTGTCTGTCTGTCTGTCTGTCTGTCTATCTATCTATCTATCTATCTATCTATCTATCTATCTATCTATCTATCTATCTATCTATCTATCTATCTATCTATCTATCTACCTATCTACCTATCTACCTATCTACCTATCTACCTACCTACCTACCTACCTACCTACCTACCTACCTACCTATCTATCTATCTATCTATCTATCTATCTATCTATCTATCTATCTATCTATCTATCTATCTATCTATCTATCTATCTATCTATCTATCTATCTATCTATCTATCATATAAATACAAAAAAATACAGACGCTGGTGAAAATAATACAAATTAAATTAAAGCCCTATAGAGGGTCAACAGGGTCAAAAGAACAATATATAGAGCTCTCTTCGAGCTAATACAAGAAAAAAAAGAAAGGAAAACAGAGACAGCAATGATGATAATGATAACTGATAATAATAATAATAATAATAATAATAATAATAATAATAATAATAATAATAATAATAATAGTAAATACATTACATATTAATTGTCAATTTTACAACAGCATAGTTACAATATGATGGGTTAAGCCGAAGTTGCGCAACCTGACAGGTGTTCAAAAAGCAATTTCATGAACTAGAATGTGGTTTTTTTAATTTAAATTTGAATTTTGATATTGTCCGACAGTCTCTGACATGGTCAGGGAGAGAGTTCCAGAGGCGTTGAATAGATTTATTATGCTGAAAGATGATGAGTAGAAGGATGTTCTGTGGAGAGGAATAGAGAGAAGGTTCCGGGTTCGAGATAGTGAAAGGTAAACAAAACGAGATGCTAGATAAGAGGGTGTGGAGGTGTGGATGATTTTAAATAGTAATAAGAGAGAGTTGAAGAATCTCCTTTTTTTGAGTGGACTCCAAGACAACAATTCTAGTGACGGTGTTACATGATCGAATTTTCTAATGTTACAAACGAAACGAACACAGATATTGTGAACACGCTGTAGTCTATGGGCAAGATCAGTATTTATATTCGTGAATAGAGAATCGCAATAATCGAAATGGGGCATCACTAAAGTTTTCATCAGGTTCTTTTTAAGGCTGAGAGGTAAAACGTTGGTTAAGTGTCTGAGGGACTGAATTAGGGAAAAACTTTCTTACATATGTAGGTCACTTGACTTTGAAAATTTAAATTTGAATCTAAATATACCCCTAAATTTTTTACTGTCTTACTACTGTCTTACTGACTTACTAACGGAATAACACCAATGTCAATCCATAATTAGGCTATTTTATCTTACTAAATGGTAAACTTATTCCTCTTGTAGATAAACAACCACAGGAAGATCTCTTTCTATTATCTAATATAATTTGAAATATATTAACATTCTATGTATTTTAGTTTAATTCTGCTACCCAGTTTATTTCAGTGTTTAATTAATAGTTCATAGTATTTTGTTGTTTAATTCGTAAATAACTCTTGTATACATGTAACTCTCATCTAAATCAAATTGTTGAATTCTTTGTAAGTTCATGCATATGTATATACACTTTTTGCTGGTTGTGTGGAAGAGAAGGCCTTACGGCCTTAACTCTGCCAGCTAAAATAAATCATTATTATTATTATTATTATTATTATTATTATTATTATTATTATTATTATTATTATTATTATATGTAATTGTGATATCATTTATTTTTGTATTTGATACAGTGGCTAGCTCTATTTTGTTTAATGCTCGTTGGTGGCCCATTATTAAAGCTTTAATACTGTTAGTATTAACATACATATACAGGGTGTATCAAAAGGTCAGGTCAATTCTTAAGGAGGTGATTCAGGACATTATTTGCAACAAAAAATCCTAATATACTTTTTCAATATTTATCTCCGTTTCCGAGTTACACGTATCTATCCCCACTTGATTCCACAACTAATGGACCTATCTGCTTGAGAGAAGATAGGCTAATTGTCAGTTGTCTAGAGCAAATGCTCAAAATGTCCCCCTTTTGCACGAACACACGCTTCAGCACGCCGTCTGACCTGTCGCTCACATTATCTAATCCATGCTGGTGTATCTCCATTTCAGCCGTGTTAATCTTTGCAACGAGCTCTTCCCTGCTTGCTATCTCCGTTTGGTACACTTTCTCCTTCATGCAGCCCCAGAGAAAGAAGTCCAATGGTGTTAGGTCTGGGGACCGGGCTGGCCAGGCAATGGGACCACCCTTTCCAATCCATCTACCTGGAAAATGGTGATCTAACCATTGGAGTACTGGAAGTGCTGGAGCACCGTCTAGTTGATACCATAGTTTCCTGGCCTATTTTTTACGGTGAAGATTGGTATAAGCCCTATGCCCATAATATAAAAATAAAACAACAAATGTCTCAGGACTCAGGAGGATATGAGTTAATTGCTATTCATATTATGGGAGAGGTGGAGAAGTGAGGCGTTAAGAAGAAGTCCCTGTGACATCTCTTTTATTTTACACTACTGGTATGAGAATACCGATCTGGGTTACTCCGGTATTGTGCGGGCAGTACTTAACTGTTTCATGCTTACATGTTGGACACTGGCTCTTCTTAACGGAATAACACCAATGTCAATCCATAATTAGGCTATTTTATCTTACTAAATAGTAAACGTATTCCTCTTGTAGATGAACAACCACAGGAAGATAACATGTATTGCAATTTATTCCATGTTCACAGTTTGCAATGATGGTATTTATTCTTCGATAACGCATCACAGAGAACGTAAACGTACTGTAACTTGCACTTGAAATCGGTACATGACGATCACTGACAGCGAACCTTAAGATAATCACCAGGGAACGAAACTTGTTGCCCGATGAAACAGGTTAGCTGTTACTTTACTATAGTACGGGTTTGTTTGCATGCGCATGAGTAGGCCTATAGTCATGGTCAGCTGTGGAGAGGGATAGGCAGATACAGATGCCTCAAACTAGGAAGCTGCCTGGAGAGGGGAAGTAGTAGAGCTAACGGAGGGGGCCCACCTAGGCTCCGATACCCAGGTATAGTCATATTATCTGAAAAGTTGACCTCTTGACAATGTATTCAAGATGTACCCTCCCTATGCAGCCTTCTCAACTGTTATTAGAACTGAGCTGTACCGTTCTAGTCCACAGTGCACAGCAGTAGGCGGACAGTGGTAGGGGAGAAATGCTCTATGCGCCTACGCGAACGAGACAGCTTGCTAGTTTGAGGCATCTGTACCACAGATTTACGTATAATGACATAAAGCATAGAATGAATATAGTAATTGAGGGGTTAGCTGTAAGAATGGCGTCATTCGAATTACGGCGTTTATTCGTAAAATGGCTATATGCGTTCTTTGGCGGCGTTTCTACCAACGACCACAAAGTTATGCCTCTACTCCCAATAGATTGCAATAGAGAAGTATTATTGAATTGCGCCCGTCTTCCATCTCACTACTGTGGTTCGAGGACAGACGAAGGTAACTGCAAGGGTGTTCGCGTTGTCTGACGAATGTCTCATAATGGAAGCGATATTGCAATCTGCTCGCATCGTGCAGTGGCTTGAAATTATGGTTTTTAAATTAAATTCACACGAAAACCGTTCACGATATTGAAATACGCCAGAGGAATAAATTATACTTTATTATTAAACATTGGAAAAAAAAAAAAAGCTTTTTTTTTTCTGAAAAAAAAACTATGAATTTTCCAACAATATGTTACTACAGTTTTTTGTTACATACAACATGAGCTTTTCTGCCTGCAAATCTGCAAGGTTAATTCACTTACACTTTGTATAAACGGATTCAGTAGTATATTTATTTGGCTCCTCGCAAAATTCGTATCCTGAATTGTCAATTATAGCCCACTGTACTCAGGAACTGAGAATGAACATAACCTCTCTCCTAATCTATAGTAATGAGCTGATGAACTGGCAAAAAAGTGCTGAAGTTTCAAACTTCAATTTGAGCTATAGTCTGTCCCGTTATTCATATGTGAAAAGAAAAATAAATGAGCACATAATGAATGGATGGAACAATCAGTGGCCATGCAGTACAGATGGTTCAGTTACGAGGGAAATCATTTTTCCTAGGGTCGGCACCCGCTTAAATAGCAACAAAATTATACCGGATTTTATGCTAACGCAATTTTTATCGGGTCATGGGAAATGTGGGTTGTATTTAGAACGATTTAAATTGCATAAGGGAAATGGCTACTTATGTATCTGTGAGGAACAGCAAACTGTGGACCACCTTTTGTTTCATTGCCCAGTATTCGAAAACAAAAGATTTATTTTAGTCGGACATTTACACTTTTGTAATGTAATATATGACAAACCATTATTCAATGTTTTCAGAAAAACATCCTGTTATAAACAGTTTTGTGATTTTATATGTAATATATTTAAGAATTTGGAATTAATTCATATTAATATAGTAGATGTAAGTGTTAATTTCAAGTAGCAATACTGGGTTATCCACGTCAAATGAATTCTCCTTGTAATAATATAAACTATCAGTCTATAACTATAAGCCTAATGTACTTTCGGGTAAAATAGGGTTCAAGAAATTGTATATTTAAATAAATAAATAATCTATATTTATCAAGTTATGTTACCGGGACTGAGTTCAAGCAGGAAATGACAATGTGACAATACGGATAACAGCGTAGTCACAATTGTGATTCGCGAGATCTGTTAACACGTTCGTCCATGTGATACTTGCGCTTTGGAAGGGTCAGATCAAGCTATAGGCCCTACCAGCAGTTCTGATTCACCGTGCGTGCGTATTATATAAATATATACTTTTTTAAATAATGTTACATGTCAATTATAGGAATACTCAGGATTTAACAATGAAAATGGTTCATCACTTGCTATTATTTTTTTAACTATAGGCTTACAACCTAAGAGTTTTAAATATAACTTTTTGGTACCGAGAAGAGAAAGGAAAAAACGAAGAGAGATCTAGTCGCTCTCCGGGATCTCTGAGAAAATTAAAAATAAAGCAGTATATATTTATATTTGTTTCCTTAACCTGGTAGAGATAATGCCATCACGGTTCTCTTCCCTTCTATCAGGGGATTACAACTACAATATTAAGAATAAAATTACAATTATAATTACAATTAATATTAAATTTACAATTACGATAAAAATCAAAGTACTAAAAGATTACCTGATGAATAATTGCTAGACAATTATTTATTATAGAAGTTAAGAAAAAATAAATACTTTTTTTTTACTGAAGTACAAATTAAACCTTACTTACTTACTTACTTACTTACTTACTTACTTACTTACTTACTTACTTACTGCTTTCAAGGAACCCGGAGGTTCATTGCCGCCCTATCCTGAGAAAGATTAATCCAGTTCCTACCATCATATCCCACCTCCCTCAAATCCATTCTAATATTATCCTCCCATCTACGTCTCGGCCTCCCCAAAAATCTTACTCCCTCCGGCCTCCCAACTAATACTCTAACGGTCTTACTAATAAAAACTCTATATACAGACGTTTAACTGTCTTATACTTATACAATGAGTAGCTCGTTTATAAGTCGTGTGTAAATTCATTACTAATAATCACTACATACGTCGTGTATAACAGTATAACTGTTACACAGCTACGTCATAGTTTCGTCATTACTTCGTTACGAAAGGTAATAGAATATCTGAGGTTCTCTACTGGATCCGGTAGAGCGCTCTAGTGTGGCGTGTTAAATATCGATAGTACAACTGGCTCTAATCGATTACCACACTACATTTTGATCAAAGAGTACAAGCTACAGCAATATTATTCTAATAATTCTATGATCTTTGGTTTGTTCTTCTGTGGTTACAAGGTAACCATCATCATAAAATGACAGTCGATACGAACACCTGTTAAAGGGGCGGCCATTTTTTCCCTATATACAATGCTTAAACAAGGGGTTTCGTGTATATAACTACTGCAAAGCAATTCCCATTGTATAGTTACAGCCTGTTTATACGTCCATAGCTTATTCACGGTTTATTAGTAACGTTTTCTGTCTCAACTCTGCATAAGTCTCGTATAAAAACTATACACTGTTTATTAGTAAGACTGTAAATGCATTTCTGGATTCGCCCATACGTGCTACATGCCCTGCCCATCTCAAACGTCTCGATTTAATGTTCCTAATTATGCCAGATGAAGAATACAAAGCGTGCAGTACAAATTAAACCTAGAATAATAAAATTATATGGTGATGAAATTACCAGATATTGAAATATTTTGTGATAGAATAAGATAACTACTTACAAGAAACGATGTCTGAACGAGTCTCAATAATTACTGATCAAGTGCCTAGTAAGTTTGCGTTTGAATTCAATTTTATTTCGACAGTTCCTGATGCCAAGCAGGTAGGCATATGAGACGATATCATTACTTCATTTCTTTAGATTATCACCGTAGCTTGGCAACCAATAAAAATTTTCGTTAGGTTATTTATTCCCTTCAGACTCCTTTTCCGTCGTCTGGACTTGAAGCTTCACACCAGCGAACTTAATAATGTTCCATCAATCAAAATTTGTCTCGCATGTGGCCAACAAAGCGGGTGATGTACAACCCTGGAGAGCAGTTTGCAACGACCGTGGACTAATATCTGAAGTACAAACACTGCAACACAAAACACAGTTGCGAATAGGAACGTCCGTCTCCGAGGAAGCAGCCTGTGTACAGCACTTGTTTACCTTGAGACCTCGTGTTTACTCTTGGTTGTGCCGTATCCTCCCCATTAATATAGGACTTTGTGAGGAACCTGACGGACGTGTTTGCTCGCAGGATTTACGAGTGTCAACTCTTCTTTGCCCGCGTCCAACGGTGAATTTGTTACTATCAGTTTCTTGGACAGGCAAACCCTAACGATATTTGACAGGTGCTAGCTTGTCAGATTTGTCAAAGTTCATGTATCAAACTCTAATAATGTAAAAGTGTGCTAACAAATATTTATTACAACAGGGGTTTGATTACACTGAACAACAACTTTTTACTTTTTGTCTTGCTCCGAAATAAAAATATGTGAATATTACTAATATGTAGGGACCGGATTTTTATGTAATATCAAGGTGTGAAATATGTACATATTTATGTAAGAAAAATAAGCTGAATATGTACCACAATATGTAAAATCATGAAAATATTTAATATCAATATCTGGCAGGTATAAGATAGGTAAAACTGTCCAGTTGCGATTTCATAGAGCATCCGACTTTTTTACCGCACACTTGACACATTACTATTTTTACATCTGTAGTGAAATCTTCGTCCATTGCAATCCATGATTTTATTTTGTCGTTAGGGTTGAAGATACAGGGGCCATTTTAGTTAGTTAAAAGCAATAGATAAACTCACTTGCACTTTATACTGTAAGTACTAAAACTAGAGAACTAAGTGAAATGAATGACACAATAGTACTGCAAGCTCTGTTTCGCTGTACTGGATTAGGAGAAAATAAGAGGAGATGTGGGACACGTGCATTTTAGCTGCTCCCTGTAACAAAGAAAGTACCTACTAAAATCAAAAACTATAGACATTTACAAACTGATTTTTGAAAAGTGACATTCCTGTCTCATTCAGAAGGGTAGGATTTTTCCAGCCGAGAACCATACTTTCTAATTGCTCGGAAAATCCCATTTCCGTATAGGTCTAATAAATTTAAAGTAAAGAGGTCAAACAATAACCTCAAAATCTATTTATTTTAATCTTTCAACATCTTTCCAGTTGGTTTCTTTACTTCAGCTTCTTTTCAAAAGTCGGCTAGTACTTTATTGCGGCTCATGCCAGACTTGACAAGGGTTTTCCCTGGAAGGATTAGGAAGAGGGTGGGTAAGGTTGCAAATTGCATGGGAACGGCTTGTTAAGACGTGTGCAGAACAATTATAGTTCGAGACACTCGTCCCACTCCACCGCATGAAGGCAACGCTACTTTATGAGTGATTTTTACAATACAAGGTAGTTGTATGAGAAAGGTTGTCTTTTGTTCACTCATATTTACAGTGGGTGGTATGGGGTGAGTGCCTCTATTACTTCCTGGAACTAAGAATGTTATGTTTCGTTCCGAAATATATCCTTTCTTGGGTAGGTAAAAAGGCTTTTTAAATCTGTGTAGCCTATTTGAAATTGTAAACTTCCCCAACAGAAGTTTTTTTTTTTTCCTTTCAGAGAAGTAAAAATGAATAAAACCCCTAAATATGTAGATTTATGTAATACCAAGCCATAATATGTAATGTGGGGTAAATATGTAAAAATATGTCGTATCAAATTTTAATATATTAATGGTAATTACAAGATTCGCAAAGATTTGTTATTTATATACGGTTAGGTTGAAAGGAATATAATATGTAATTACATAAAAATCCGGTCCCTACAAATATGTGTGCCCTAAATTTGAATTTAAAATCCAAATTTTCTCATCACGTACCATTTTCCGGGAAAAATGAATTGAATTCTTTATGACAAAACATTTCTTTTTAATTTTTCGCTGCTACTGATAAAATTACAACACACTAGGGATTCAAACTTCCTCATAATACTTGAAAAATGTGTACTGGATACAAAAATGATGTAACATAGTTTAAAACACAACAACAATAAAAATACTTAATGTATATGAGAAAAATCTCGGAATTTGAACTTACATTTAAAATAATTATCTGGATGACTACTGTTTATAGGCCTAACTAGACCCGGGACTGTATTTTACAAGGAACCAACAATAGTCTGCAAGTATGCTGGATGATGATCTTCCTTTATATCGCCCTTCCATTTCAGATATTTCTTGATGAAATCTTTCCCCATGCTCGTCGCTTACTGCTCCAAAGTTAGGAGGAAAGGAATCCAAATGAGAATGTAAAAAGTGTATTTTGAGAGACATATTGCACTCCATTTTGTCATATGCACTTAACATGGTTTCCACAACAAGTTCTATGTTGGTCTATGGCGAGTCCTTGGCATCAACACCTTTGATTTGATTACCCCCTTTGATTTGATTGCCTGGTTGGGTTTTTCCGAGGTTTCCCCCATCGAAAAGGCGAATGCCGGGTAATATTTTGGCGAATCCTCGGACCTCATCTCATCTCACTACATCTCGCCAAAATGTAAAAAAATTGTACAACATTGTAAAAATTGTAGAAAATTACTAAATTGTAAAACTATAAAAATTTGTAAAAATTGTAATTGTAATATTGTAAAATGTTGACATGTTCCACATCTTAAAGCTTCATTGCTCATGTAAGATCTATGGAATAAAATAAATGAATGAATGAATGAATGAATGAATGAATGAATATGTAGTGCTCTGCCCTAGAATTTCCAAGGAAATTTGAGCAAACGTCTTTGAAAGCGCGCCATGCCATTCTTTGTATAACGGAAAGTTTTTCCTCAAACAGGGGTCAGCCATAACTTTGTGAATTTGTGGACCGATGAAAATGCCCTCTTTTAATTTTACTTCACTCAAACTGGTAAACTTTTCCTTTAAATACTGAAAACCACATCCTTGTTTGTTCATTGCATAGATCTCACTTTGAACTGTTATGAAGGGTCAATATATGTTTCTTTATTAGAAATACAAAATAACACGCCAACAACCATAATAAACCGCAAATAAGTCACAAACTCATAAAATACATTAGCTTTTGTTTTGGTTTATACCCCCAACCCGCGCCAGATGTTTCCTGGAGGAGCGCTTATCGAAAAGTGAAATCATAGTATATCTTAAAAACCTTACGTGTTAAGAAGAAAAGAGATGCATTTTCGGATTCAGCGCACATCAGACCATAAGGTACACATTGTTTTAAGTCGGAGCAAAATTCTTGTTGTTCAGTGTTTTCAATTCCAGTGGCATCTGAAATAAAACATAATTGTTGTCACCTCGATGGAAACTCTTGCGGTGGCTGAGTGGTCAGGCCTCCAGCCTGTAACGCAGGCGGCCCGGGTTCGAGTCCAGGTCAGGCCTGGAATTTTTCATTGAAAAATCCATAGTCACACTTGTGGCGGACGAGGTAGCAGTTGGGATTTTTCTCAGAGTTCTCTCGTTTTTCACCATATTAGGAATTTAAATCATTCCGTCACCATTTCTCCATTTCGTAATCATTCCCCGAACGCTGGATGGCGACGCAAGGAGGGGGCTGGCCTACGGACGAGTGGGGTGACTTGCTCGAAACTGGGTACGCAGCGAACCTTAGTCTAGTTAGCCGGTGTGGATTTGGGAATGCGTCTAGCTTGAGGGTTAGTGTAACAAGTCGTAGTGTTGGGCCATAGTGCCCCACCTTCCATAAATTCCATTTCATTCCAATCCCGATGTAAAATATTAAGACTACTTAGAGATGATAAAGAGTATTCACATTTTTATAATATTTGATATTTATTTATGCTAAAATAATTAATGGCTGCCAAGAATAACGTTGTAAGTCCGTTTTTGACCAAACTGGGTTTTCGGCTGAAAAATGTTGTATCGCACATCTTGCATCATGTGCTGTCATCGTCTTGCTGATATTCACACTACTTCGAGAGCTGTAGTATTTTGATTGTGTTGCTGAGCTGAATAACGTTGTAACGCAAATAAAATGGCGGACAATCATACTTGTAGCGTGTCACATGGTCTCATAAAAAAAGTAAATAGAAAGAGAAAACGTAAGATTAATATCATGCAATGGAAGGACAACGTACGTAAGACACTGAAGGATCAGGGGGAAAGAATATATTTCGCAGAAAGGTGACGTTAAATCAGCTGTGAAACGACCTGAACTGGTGAGTAGAATAACGTTGCAAGTCAATGTAGGCCTATAGAGTGCTAAAGGAGAATAGTTTAAGGTAATAAGGTCATGGTTACTCTGAATTCTGCCATTGCCTAATAAGAGAATAAAGAAAAAAATGGTTCTTGTCTGTGTAATATTGATATTGTATGCCTAAACATATGATCTAAGTTGTGTAATTTGTTTCAAGTTCTTATGATATAAATTTGTCTACAATTATTATTATTATTATTATTATTATTATTATTATTATTATTATTATTATAATAACTAATATTATTTAATGTACTCAAATGTAACACCTATAAAGAATATGCCAGGAAATATGGATAGTATTTAAGTTTCTTTGCTTTACAACGTTGTTCTTCTGGATTGACATACAACGTTTTTCTACTGTAAATGTTCAAAAAGTTGTGTTATTTGGAAGATGAAGATAATACATAAATGGTGTGAATACTTACTCAAGTATTAATACAGACCTCACACTGTCATATTTTGTATATTTAGCAATGTTAGTATGGAATAAACATATTTTTAATTTCCTGACAAACTGTAAAAACTGACTTACAACGTTATTCTAGGCAGCCATTCAATTATACAAGTATAACAAATCAGGAATACCCGTATGGGCAAAGCTCGTGTTCGGGTATAGTTCAATTATATTACAGAAATACAAAAATTAATGCCCACAAATACAATTATATATCTCATATATAAAAAACAAAAAACAAGTGAGAACATGAAAAAAAAACTTTATACATTATATCAATTTCCTATTTGGGGTTTTTAATATAATTATGTTCATGATTTATTGGCAATTAATTTAGAGAAATTCAATGGTGAGACATTTTTGTATGCGGACGACACGGTTGTTAGTTTTGCAGGTAAAACTTGGGATGATACCTACTTCATAACACGTTGATTAAAAATTGGTTTGATTCCAATCTGTCTTAAATAGTAATAAAACTATGGTTGTACCATTTTTGTTAACATTTATTGGTATGAAATCTCCTGGTTCGCTCTTGTTTTTAAAAATTCATACATCCAACAATTGTTTTTCTAATAATTCTACAGTGCTTGGGGAAAGTGGCATAAGTGAGTTTCCACAAACATGTTTTAATAATTTATTGACAACTTACGGAACATCTGCTCGATAGGGAAAAAAGACATGAGTATTTCTCCCATTACAATAATTCATACTTACTTACTTACTTACTTACTTACTTACTTACTTACTTACTTACTTATTGGTTTTTAAGGAACCCGGAGGTCCATTGCCGCCCTCACATAAGCCCGCCATTGGTCCCTATCCCGAGCAAGATTAATCCATTCTCTATCATCATATCCCACCTCCCTCAAATCCATTTTAATATTACCTTCCCATCTACGTCTCGGCCTCCCTAAAGGTCTTTTCCCCTCCGGCCTCCCAACTAACACTCTATATGCATTTCTGGATTCGCCCATACGTGCTACATGCCCTGCCCATCTCAAACGTCTGGATTTAATGTTCCTAATTATGTCAGGTGAAGAATACAATGCGTGCAGTTCTGTGTTGTGTAACTTTCTCCATTCTCTTGTAACTTTATCCCTCTTAGCCCCAAATATTTTCCTAAGCACCTTGTTCTCAAACACCCTTAACCTATGTTCCTCTCTCAAAGTGAGAGTCCAAGTTTCACAACCATACAGAACAACCGGTAATATAACTGTTTTATAAATTCTAACTTTCAGATTTTTCGACAGCAGACTGGATGATAAGAGCTTCTGAACCGAATAATAACAGGCATTTCCCATATTTATTCTGTCTTTAATTTCCTCCCGAGTATCATTTATATTTGTTACTGTTGCTCCAAGATATTTGAACTTCTCCACCTCTTCAAAAGATAAATTTCCAATTTTTATATTTCCATTTCGTACAATAATCTCGTCACGAGACATAATCATATACTTTGTCTTTTCGGGATTTACTTCCAAACCCATCTCTTTACTTGCTTTCAGTAAAATTCCCTTGTTTTCCCTAATCGTTTGTACAGAAGAAAATCAAATCGACATAAACCAGTGTTAAGACAGTTTTTTTTCCTTCTCCTGTAAAATTAACATTTTTTACTTGTGCCAATTTTCCCTAGCAATGCAGAATTGTAACTGACCTATTCTAAATGAATCTCCTCAAGTTTAGTATCTCGGAATAATAATAATCGATCAGCACTTAGTTTGAATAAACATGTCATTTTTCTTTGCAGT
The DNA here is from genome assembly GCF_040183065.1 of Periplaneta americana. Lineage (NCBI taxonomy): Eukaryota > Metazoa > Arthropoda > Insecta > Blattodea > Blattidae > Periplaneta > Periplaneta americana. The sequence goes on from NC_091121.1 coordinate 163,838,613, forward strand.
AGATTAAGAAAAATTATTCACTACTTTGTCATCCTACGAAATTACTTTACTGTCCATACTTTACGAATGATTTACCTCGAACTAGTACAAGCTATATTACAAAATAGTATTATAGGATGGAGTTGTGCTTAGGGTGACCAGACGTCCTCTTTTGACCGGACATGTCCTCCTTTTTAGCCCTTTGTCCGGGGTCCGGGAGGATTTTTTAAAAATCAAGAAATATCCTCCTTTTCGTAACTTGTATGTCTGATATGAAATTATCTGATTTGACGTATTTTCAAGTAATTTGCCTGCAGGTGGCAGCAGCATCGACGGAATATGCTCTTTGTCAACGATCTTAATAACTCCTTTGCTCCTCCTTGTTATAATCGTTGCTCACAGATAGCTAGTAAATCGAGAGATCGAAGTGCGAATATAAATCTAAATAGATATTTTCTGACCACTTTAATAATTATAGTTCCCTTGATTTTCGTATTTAGCTACTGCAAAATAATTATTATTAAGTTTTTTTCTTAACTATTTTGTAATAAAATAGATATTAACATGTTTTAAGCATGATATAAGCCTAAATCTGTACCGTAAATATTTTGTAATAAAATAGATATTAACATACTTTTAAGTATGATATAAGCCTAAATCTGTACCGTAAATATTTTGTAATAAAATAGATATTAACATACTTTTAAGTATGATATAAGCCTAAATCTGTACCGTAAATATTTTGTAATAAAATAGATATTAACATACTTTTAAGTATGATATAAGCCTAAATCTGTACCGTAAATATTTTGTAATAAAATAGATATTAACATACTTTTAAGTATGATATAAGCCTAAATCTGTACCGTAAATATTTTGTAATGAAATAGATATTAACATACTTTTAAGTATGATATAAGCCTAAATCTGTACCGTAAATATTTTGTAATAAAATAGATATTAACATACTTTTAAGTATGATATAAGCCTAAATCTGTACCGTAAATATTTTGTAATGAAATAGATATTAACATACTTTTAAGTATGATACAAGCCTAAATCTGTACTGTAAATATTTTGTAATAAAATAGATATTAACATACTTTTAAGTATGATATAAGCCTAAATCTGTACTGTAAAAAATTTGTAATAAAATAGATATTGACGTAATTTAAAGTATAATATAGATCCAGGCCTAAATCTAAGTATTTATACATATTTTCTGTCCTCTTTTTTCGATCAATGTCCTCCTTTTTGAAGCTTTGAGTCCTCTTTTTTATCGATGTGAATCTGGTCACCCTAGTTGTGTTTTTAGTACCTCCCTCATGCCAATATCACTGCTACAGAAAAGAATAATACAAATATATCTTAATAAACCTCTTGATTATCCCTCAGAACTGTTGTATTCTGAATTTAAAGTAATTAATATCCATAAAATTTATAACAATGTCTTATTGAAATTCGTACAAAAAACCGTAATATATTTAATTTGTATTCACATAAATATAAAACTAAAATATCAAACAATTGCTTGACAGAATCTAAATGTACCACAACTGTAGCACATAATCACAGTAGCAACTTCGGTCCAATACTCTGTAACAAGATAGCAACTAAATTATCAAACATTCAATTTGTTAATGCTCCTTATTTAAAAAAAAATTAATTAAAATTATTGTTTAGGGAGGCAATATAAAGTCTCAATTACTGTAATATCTATGTTTTTCTTTATCTCTTTTTACTTTTATTCTGTTAATTTAATAAAATACTTATCTTACTCTTTCTGGGAGTGCTAGAGTGATTTTTATATATAACAAACAATATGTATCTTTATTCTAGGAATAAAAATTATTATTATTATTATTATTATTATTATTATTATTATTATTATTATTATTATTATTATTATTATTGTAAGCATCACTGATAGTTTAATTTTTTTATTGAAATTAAAAACAGAAAATGTTGAAAATTCAGCCTCAATTTTAATAATGGAATTACACGGGGTGTTTCCGAGGTGGTGTTACAAACTTTCAGGGATGATGGCGAAGGGCACATGTATCAATTTGAGATAAGGAACCCTGGTCCGGAAATGACCGAGTCGAAAGTTACAAGCAAAAATAGTTGTGTGGAAATTAAATAATTTTATTCCTCTGTACACCTTATTTATGTGTATTTATCTGTACATCTTACACATGCTGTATTCATCTGACGTTGTTTACGTTGTCTACTTACAGTATTCCATTCAATGCGCTGTCTGAGGGATGGGGACAGGAAACTACACTAAAGCAATGCAGATAGCGTAATGTGTAATGGACATTGTCGGTCCTGATATGCACGTCTATAGACAGCAGTGTATGAGTACAAGTTGCAGTGTCCAGTCGATCAGTCCTAGTGAAATGGAGGAGTACATGAGAGCGGAATAAGCAGACCTGATTTTCGAATAGGGATGAGCCAATGAAAACAGTAGACAAGCTCAAAGATTGTATCGTTAAAAGTACCCACGTAGGAGACATCCGTTCCATATCATTTTTCCACAACTGTTCCAAAAGTTAAGGGAAGGAGGGCACGTGGTGCCAAATTACAATTCCATTTCCACACAACTATTTTTGCTTGTAACTTTCGACTCAGTCATTTCCGGACCATGGTTCCTTATCTCAAATTGATACATGTGACCTTCGCCATCATCCCTGAAAGTTTATAACACCACCTCGGAAACACCCTGTATAATCTTGGAAATAGTTGATCCATTTTTGTTGAGTATAAGATTAAATTACCTTAGGGATAACAGCGTAATGTTTTTTGAGAGTTCTTATTGATAAATGGGTTTGCGACCTCGATGTTGGTTTAAGATTTAATTTGGGTGTAGAATTTCAATTTGTGTTTTAAACCTACAGTTGTGAAAAAAGTTTGCTCTCTTAAGCATAAATTAACGTTCCCTCTAAAAGGAGAATATCCTTTAAACGAATGTGAGACAGATTTTTCCCTTAGGCCCGATTGTATAAACCATTTAATCTTAGATCAGAGGTTAAATTGATCCTCGTTTCAGGTGAACTTGGAATTTTGTGTTGTATAAAGTCTAATCTGAGATTAATTTGTCTGAAACTAAAGTCAACTTTGACTGAAGAAATTTCTCCGATTAAGTTAGATGATCCAAGTTCAGTTATTTCTTTTCTGTTCGAAATATACGAGTGGCAGATTGTGCAAATAAAATATCCATTATTATTAATATTAATAGATATGTTAGGTACATTATGTATATATTTCTTTCAATTTCTTGCCTTAATACACAAACATTCTCATATTTTATAAGGCTCTATCGTGTTCAGCAGTACCAAATAACATAACCTACAATTATATTATGTTTATAACAACCATTAATTATTAATGGATATGATAGGTACATTCATAAATGTTCAATTAACTGTATTACTAAACGAAAATTGTCGTTTTATAAAGCTTTATTATGTTTAGCAGTATCAAACACCATAACATGATAACAACTCGGAGAACAGTCAACCTTCTTCTTATTGTCCGCCATTATTTACATTGCACAAAAAAACCAGTGTCTCCAACAGAGTGTAATACGGAAAGTCGCCAAAAAGTAGTTGTAAAGTCTTACAATGTCAATTTTTTATTTTCCACCTTTGCTTATCTTGATGTTTTTGGATTTATATTAACGTTTTCGATACTCAGTGTGTATCATCTTCAGATATGTATGTCAATATGTGTTGTGAAGACCTAGCCTCTTATTGTGTAGTGGGTTATTCACGTGCGTGTGACCAATCATGATTTCTTAATTTAGCTAAAATTACTATAAATGTACTTGATGCAGTGTGTGGTTGCTTGTTATGATTCTGTTAAAATTCTTTCTTTTGAAAGCACACATAGGAAAATAGGAAATTATGTTAAAACCAATATTATGACACATAAATATAAACAAGTCAAATATACACTATAAAAACACTATAAATCATATTTATGATTGGCTGTGTTAGCCTGTTATGTCGTAAAATTGGGTTGTTAATACTGTTTTTTGGTTAAAAAACACTGTCTTTCTGACGCACTTTCACTGATTATCTGTTGTATGGTATTGTATGTTGTTGGAGTTTTTTGTAGGCTTATTGTTTTTTTAATTTTTGTTGTTCATGTTGACTACTGTGAAAATCATTGATGCTGTTATTGTGTGTGAGTACTTAGACGTGTATGATACAAGATATTTTTGTTGAGTCCGTATATCTAGTACAGCCGTGCGTGTAATTATTATAGCTGATGTCGGAGTGTTCCTGTGTGGTGCATGGCTGAGTATAGACGGATTTCTTTCATATGCCCATTCATGTACAACCATTATTGTAAATTGTGTAATTCTGTGTCTATAGGCAAGCCTTGGAAGGTCAAATAGTGAAAATAAAAATAAAAAAACTGTACAACATACAATATATATACTAATAATAAATCTGTAGCCGAAATTTTTCAGGTAATTTTCGATTTTCCAAAAATAATTGGTCCTAACATAAATAATTAATCACCCTGAAACCGAAAATCGCTTTTTTTGAAATTTTTGTTTGTATGTATGTCTGTCTGTCCGTATGTTTGTTACCTTTGCACGCGATAATGGCTGAACGAATTTCGATGAAAATTGGAATACAAATTAAGTTCATTGTAACTTAGATTTTAGGCTATATGGCATTCAAAATACATTATTAAAAAGGGGGGTTATAAGGGGGCCTGAATTAAATAAATCGAAATATCTCGCTTATTATTGATTTTTGTGAAAAATGTTACATAACAAACATTTCTTTAAAAATAATTTCCGATAAGTTTTATTCTTTCAAAAATTTTGATAGGACTGATATTTAATGAGATAAATGAGTTTCAAAATTAAAATAACTGCCATCTAAGGCGGTGTAATGAAATAAACAAATGAATTCGTCTATAAGGGGCCTTGGTCAACAACAATCGAAAGCTATGAATCATAGCCTCCAGAGAATGTTTCTGTGTTTATATGAAGTAATATCGGAAGCTAAATTAACCGATTTGTGTAATTAATTATTATTTCACCATTGGAAAGTGTAGTTTCTTTATATGGACATAATGCTATAATGTTATTACATTAACTTCGGAGTGAAATGAGGATAGGTAAGATTAAAATAGCTTCTTATGCACAGAAAACTTGATAGGCTATTCTGTACATTCGTTTCCTGTATTTCCTAAAATAATTTTTATGACCAAATGAGTGGTCTCTGGATCAAAATGATCGCATTTTAATTATGCAAATACAATTTAAATTAAGTAACATAATAAACGAATAATCCTTATATCAAACACGAATGTTCCCTGGATCAAATGTCCTATTTTAATTATGTAGGTAACTACTTTACATTTATTTCTAACGGGTGCAGCGGAGCGCACGGGTACGGCTAGTATAAAATATGGACATTGCGATAGTTCTTTTCTTTACAGTCCGACACGGTTTAATAAACTAGTGTGAGACAATAAATTTTGCCAATTTAAGGGTTAAGAAGGTTCAGTCACAGCATATTTCTTTATACTGTGCTTCAGTCCAAATACTAAATTGGCCATTGATGATTCTATTGGGTTTGCATTTCTCTGAATTCTTTACTAAACAATTCCTGTCTTTCTAAATTATTCTGTAGTGCCTTTATTCTGGATCTTTATGGTCACCCTCATTTTTGTTTGAAAAAATAATTTTGTTTTGTATTAAAAATTAAATATTATAGTTAATGCCATTGGTTGTTCTGTATGGTTGTGAAACTTGGACTCTCACTCTGAGAGAGGAACTTAGGTTAAGGGTGTTTGAGAATAAGGTGCTTAGGAAAATATTTGGGGCTAAGAGGGATGAAGTTACAGGAGAATGGAGAAAGTTACACAACGCAGAACTGCACGCATTGTATTCTTCACCTGACATAATTAGGAACATTAAATCCAGACGTTTGAGATGGGCAGGGCATGTAGCGCATATGGGCGAATCCAGAAATGCATATAGAGTGTTAGTTGGGAGACCGGAGGGAAAAAGACCTTTGGGGATGCCGAGACGTAGATGGGAGGATAATATTAAAATGGATTTGAGGGAGGTGGGATATGATGATAGAGACTGGATTAATCTTGCACAGGATAGGGACCGATGGCGGGCTTATGTGAGGGCGGCAATGAACCTTCGGTTTCCTTAAAAGCCATTTGTAAGTAAGTAATTAAGTAAGTAATGCCATTGGTTTATTTGTCCCTAATGATACACATTAATGCTTTTATTGGAACGATTTCAGATTACCGCGTAAGTACATATGTCGTTATTGCTTGTTGAATTATTTATGTTTGGTTCAGGGGACATGTCTTTTTATGTACTTATTTATTTATCTACCCTTGTGTCATCAATAAAAACATGGTTTTTAATTATTTTTAATTTGCACAGTCTTTGTACATAAGTACTTACGCAGTATTCTGAAGTATTGTGCTATTATTGATGATAAGAAAGATAAGATGTAACCGTTGAAAACTCGGATATCCAATTTATCACCACATAAATATTGCACATGGCGTAAAAAACTGTACTCCGATTGACAATAGAGACATTGTACCCTATAATCAGTTTCTTACTTTGAAATACAATGCAGATATAAATGTAGAAATCTGTTCCTCTGTGAATAGTGTAAAATATATTTTTAAATATGTCTACAAGGGATATGATGCTGCAAATATGGCATTTTTTAATACTGAAAGTGGTCAAAATTATGATGAAATACTGAGCTTTGCAAGTATGAGATACGTTACTGCCCACGAAAGTTGCTGGCGATTATTTGAGATTGAGATGCAAGAACAGTCGCACACTATTATCCGCATCGCTTTTCATGAACCTCAACGTCAAAATGTAATACTTTAGGGAAGGATGCGAGCAACTGGCTATTGATTCAGCTGTAATAGTAATATTCGTTACAAGAGCGGTACGTTGAAGTTTTCATGTTGGAGGAAAAGTTTGAAAAAGCGAAACGTAGTTGAGAATTGAAAGAAAACATACCGCTCGTGTATCGTACATTATTTTGTGCGAAGATCGTTTATTACATACCTGAAAGAGGAATTTCTAATTAGTTGCAATGAAATCTCCATCTTGGTTTCTGTTCAATGACGGCAAATTTGCAAAACAAAAATATCTATCTTCAACAATGTTCCTTTAAAATGTTTTCTGTGTTTACTATACTCCAGCAGGCCGTGATATACGTATGTCTTTTTTTTTCCCAGTCTATAAATGCGAACTTAAAACAAACGGTAAGGTTATGTAATGATTTAATTTTCATTTTAATATTTTAACAATATTATTTATATAACATATTGCAGTAATAACATCGGCAAGTTTAATTTTGCCGGTCAAGGAGATGTTAGAAATGGAAAATATCTTTGACATCTAATTCTGCACATTGAAATTAATTGTTACATTTGTTCAGTTATTCAGAGTCACTGATTTTTTCACGGCTTCCTTAATGTTACTTGCATCACGAATGCAGTAACTTTACTGGAGTTGTAGAGTTTACTTAATTTTTGCAAATATTTAAAAACAATAATTAACAGTGCAATTTAGGTGAAATTGCAATGGTTAGTTTCCAATTTATAATTATTACTATATTGAACGTCTCTAAAAATAATATGTTAAAAGCCTAAAGCAGTAAAACCAATATGTCACTTAAGGGGTAAGAAGAGAGAAATTGTTATGTGTGTTAAGTTGGGAATACTGAATGTGGAATTTTAGACTTTCCGCTGATTGGTTTTGTGCGGAAACCAAGCAAATACACACGATCTCGTACAAATAAACATACAACGCTTATTGCTTAGTTTGAGCTTAACAGAATGGATCAAGATGCACACTCTTTTCTTTACACTGAAATACATAGTTATATTTTTTCCAAAACATGGAGGAAAAGGAAGCTAGGCGGAAATAAAGTTATTGGTAGAATGTGTGCTGTTGCTCCTAATGATCCTGAATGTTTTTATACGCATTTTGTTATTACATGTTAAAGGAGCGACATCATTTGAAAATCTACGTTCAGTGAATGGTATAATTTATCCAACTTTTCGATAGACTGCCATTTCAAGAGGTTTAGTCAGTGATGACCGAGAATTGCACAGCTCTTTGACTAAAATGGTTTCTCTTGGAATGCCCAAAGAGTTACGAAACTTACTTTATGCTCGACCATGCCGAAATGTAGTAATTATACACCTGGTAGCAGCCCTTTAATGAACCTCATTAAAGTACACCTATTCATTAAAGTTCAGGTGTTCCACCATTCAGAAAACACCATGGGGTAGCAATATGAAAGCGCAAGTATCGATTATTCTCGGATATGCAATCGAAAGACAACTAGCGAAACGTCACGGAGGCAGGAAATCCAATACTGTCGCAGAAGGTTATGTTCTGTTACTATAATAATTAGCGTTAATTGTAAATAATATTCAAATAAATACAATTTTTCATCTCGTTTTTCAATGTCTAAATCAATTTCAAGGTTATATCAAGATTAATGTTTATTTTACTCTCTAGATTATATCAAGGTCAATGAAATTTGTTCCTTGGAAAAAAAATCAATTCTTTCGCGTCTGCGCACATCTCACAATTTACGAGATATTGCACAAGGTCAGTTCCGCTCCCCAGTCAGATAAGAATAACATGAATACTTATGAATAATTTCAAGTTAGAAATATGGTCGCTTGCGCTCGTTTCATAAACATACTCGCGTCTTAATTACTACCATTATACGCTCGTTGCATAATGTACTATTCTTATATAGGCCTATGCTGTTCCTGTGGACCATCATCACCATTGGCTTTGTGTAACGATTTCGAACACCATATATTTGAAGACTTTGGTGAGACGAATGACAACATACGCTCAGAACAAATGGCGTTACTTGAAATTGAAGCTGTTTTGAATTCCAATGGGTTTTATTGCAAAACTCTTAGGGCCGATTTCTAAAACACGGACGAAATCGTGGTTCCAAACCTCGGCTTTAAATCGCGATCGAAGTCTGAATTCTTATGCGATTTCTAAAACGAAATCGAGACGCGGCTTGAGAAGAAATCGAGGTTCGTGGGTTTTATATGTGGCAACGCAGCTTAGAATCGATTTTTATTCTTGTAAATAGTCGATATTATAAAGAAATGAACATCAAGATTAATATTTTTATTGAATTGCAGTAAGTTGCATTCTTTTGTTCTCAGCTAGGTAATGTTATATTTACTAATTTACAGAATATAATTTGTGCGTTTAAAATACTAGCATTACTTAGTATTTAATAGGGAACGGAGTTTTAGGTACCAGAATGATATTGGTCAAATACAATTAGCACAAATCGAGCGTTTCTGGTGTAGTTTATCATTTGTTCATACTACCAACATTAACTACCTGAAAAACGGGGCCAAGGAATCAATATTAACTGGATTAAAATTTCAGTTGAAACCAAAATGTGGTATGGTTCTATTTTCACGTATCCTATGCTAGTACTACTGGGTGTTCATTTCAAAGTGTGTCATGACGTCACCGTTGTGAGTCAGCGATTTGAAGCGAGTTTCAGCTTTTATGTCAGAAAAGCTGCCTATTAATCAAGACGTTCAATCTGAACTTGAGAACGTGTACGGTATAACTTGAACGACGTAGCAACAGATGGCGGTCTATACGGTCTGTGTGCTACCATAACCTCTTTCGAACTGTATTTTGCGCGGGCAAGTCGTACGCAGGGTATTTGTTATCATCGGTTGGGTATGGCAACATTCCACAATACAAATCAAATGCTCCGTGTCCATGTTGACCGTCAAAGTTAATGTCAACAAATACTGTACGTAAGTAATCGTCTTAACCCTCTCCCCATATCCCGACAGTAAAAAAAAAAACTCACCTCAGTACGTTGTTTCCAAACAGTTCACATTCCTGTCACTACCGGCGTTACCGTACGTATCGGTAAGTGCTCTTCAGAATGTACGCCGTACTTGCTAGGCAACTTCTCTAGCACATAGGTAATACACCTCTGCGGAAGTGTAGGGAGATTGAATTCTCAAGGCTCATTGACTAGCCACAATGACGACATACAGCGAGCCATGACACACTTTGAATTGAACACCCAGTACGAGGAAAGCTACAGTAGCATAAAACTTACAATAACAAAACAAAATCACGTTTGCTTCATATTCTTATAGGCCCACATCAATTTCAAGTAGCCTATTAAATAAAATGTCCAAAACTACTGTAAAGACTAAGAATTAAGTTATGTCATCTTACAGGCATAAAGATATAATTAATATACTGTAAAATATTATATCTTACTTCCCTAAAAGCAGCAAGAACCCGCCGTCTCTTGCATTTCGTTGCAGATTATTATTTAGCATTCTTGCTCAATTTTTCGTTGATTTCTTCGAAAATCGAAATATTCGCCTGAAATTATCGTCGTTATATAGTTACATAGGATTATTCCTGTCTCTCATCACTCTAAGCCAGCGATTTAATACCGTAGAGACAAATTTTCCTTTGATAATCATCCAGCTGATCTACTACCTCCATATTTTATACATGAAGCCGTAGTTTTAAACCTGTCCCAGCCGTGATCTCTGCTTCAGACCATAGTTTCGAGATATGGCTCAGAAAAATGAAAAATATCTCGTTTTATAAATCCAAACGCCGTTTAAAGCCATGGCCGTGTTCTAGATATTTTACTACTTAATTAACTTATTATTCCCAGAACATGAATTTTACCAGCAATCGAAAAAGTATTGGGAAAAATTTGAATAAGAACAAAAAAAGTTTCCTTTCCCAGGCAGGATTCGAACCACGAAAGTCTTAGTTACCAGTCTATCGTGCTCTGGAGTGAACAAGGCTCTGAAATCAGCTATAAGGGTCGGTCCGGTTTTTTTTTGCCACTACTGTACCGGTACACGAAGTTAAACTTGAAGCAAAAATCAATTTTTGACGAAATATTAAATGAAATTGACAATTCTACCGGTCGGAACATCATCTTTTTAGAAGCTCCAGAAGGTTGTGGTAAAACTTACGTATTGATGTTTACTAAACATTATTAAAGGTAGATGTGAAGTGGCATTAACTGCCGCTTGGACTGGCATTGCTGCATTGTTATTACCGAATAGTAAAACACTTCATAAAACTTTTGGCTTGACAGAAACTTCTGTTTCACACATTAAGGCCCAATTGTATAAAACTCCCTGACTAAAGATCAACTTTGATCGAAGATCGGAAAGTGAACCGAGTTCAGACACTTCTTCTATTGTATAAAACTTTTCTGCGATCAAATACCTTGGTTCAAATGCAATTTAAGTTCACGTGAAAAGGATTTGGCAACATCGCATAAACAGGTGAAGTATGTGATGCACGGGCCATGTTGTACAGGTTTGTTCAGTGTTGCCAATTTAGCGATTTTAACTCTTTTTCAACGACAATTTCTTTTAACTGTTATATGGCATAAATAGGGATTTAGCGACCTTTTTAGCACCCCAAAATTGAATCTTTCTTTGTTGATAATGAGAAATCTAGCGACTTTCTAATTACTTTTTGGCGACTTTCCGTACACTCTGTTGGAGACACTGGTTTGTTTTGTGCATTGTAAATAATAGCGGGCAATAAGAAGAAGGTTGACCGTTCTCCAAATTATTATTTTTATTTTTATTTTATTTGGTTATTTAACGACGCTGTATCAACTACGAGGTCCAAATTGTTATCATGTTATGGTGTTTGATACTGCTAAACATAATAAAGCTTTATAAAACGACAATTTTCGTTTAGTAATACAGTTAATTGAAAATTTACGAATGTGCCTATCATATCCATTAATAATTCATGGTTGTTATAAACATAATATAATTATAGGTTATGTTATTTGATACTGCTGAACACGATAAAGCCTTATAAAATGTAAGAATGTTTGTGTATTAAAGCAAGAAATTGAAAAATATTATATATAAATGTATCTACCAAGTCTATTAATATTAATTATAATGGTTATTCTTTTTGCACAATCTACCACTCGTATATTTCAAACAGAAAAGAAATAACTGATCTTGGATTATCTAACTCAATCGGAGAAATTTCTTCAGTCAAAGTTGACTTTAGTTTAAGACAAATTAATCTGAGATTAGACTTTATACAACACAAAATTCCAAGTTTAGCGAGAACGAGGATCAATTTAGCCTCTGATCTAAGATTAAATGGTGTATACAATCGGCCCTAAATGTATCAGTAAAGAAGCTGATATTTTGTGCAGATCTATTATTATTATTATTATAGATTAAGCGTAGATGAGTCCTACATTGGCAGTAAATTGCTTTTAACATATGGACTTTCACTTTCTTAGCTCGCACGTCTGAAATCCATTACATTTTGCTGATTAAAATTAATATTGGTGTAGAAATCAAGTTCAGTTCACTTAGTTCCCTTTTCTTTGAAGAATTAAGGTGAACCTTGAAGAATCGTATACGGCAGGGATTCTTGAAAGCTGGGACGGGGATAAAGTTCGATGAATGTAAGTTTAAGATGGGGGAGCATGTACCCAAGATTTTTTTTATACGTGGACTAGCACACCGGCTTTAAATCTTAAAGAACTTTCCCTTGGAAAAGGTTCGTTCTCCCTTCTTTTCTTATGACGTCCTGCTGGTCAGTTCTTTGAATAGCCACCACGAGACGTGACGACTGTTTCCAGCTTCTGTCGTCTTATATTTGCGTAAAAGTTTGCACTACGGCGCAATATTGTAAAATAGACTATTTCATCTTACATTACAGAACTGTTACTTTAACAATCAAACATTTGTATACAATATAAGACCGTAGGTGTAGCTCATAAGTAAGGAGCTTGCCTTGGCGTGGGTTCGATTCCCGCTGAGGCTGAGTAGGCTACTTGTTTTTCTCCACTCTGCGAATACCATGGTCAGGTGATACGGTTGTGCAGTAGACTTTCTTGCCCTCTATTTCCTATATACTCTTATCAAGAGCTTAATAATAAATGTGGCATTATAAGAGGTAAAACGGAATGGGTCGCTGTGAATTCCTACAAAATCATAGCAGATATAAATACAGTAGAACTTGGTTATAGCGACCTCGTTTTGTGCGACACCTCGCCTATAACGTCAAATATTCTGTAGTCCCAACTAATTCCCCATAAGACATATGCTTTCCTACCTTGCTTAATACGACAAACGTATATGCGTCTACCTCGCATATAACGTCATTTTCAACCTCAGTTTGGAATACGATTTTCTAAGGACCAAAGTACTTTAAGAAATATTTTGCTGAAATCTGGAAAATCATTTACTGTTCCCTTCTATCATAGAACTCTGGAATGCAGGCAGATTTCCATTCCCATTTTAATCTGCCCGAATTCATGCGGTATTAATGATACCTGCATGCGGTCAGTTTCGACAGGAAGTTTTCACTACATGCACGCATTTTAACATGGCCACTAAAAGAAGTGAGTGACACCTTAGAAGCCATTAGAATTGTGAACATTTCTATGAAGCTAGAGGAGGGAGTATGAAGCTAGGAGAAGGAGCAGTGAAATTGCAAATGAAATAATGAACATAGAATTTAATTTAGAAAGTGTATACTGGGCAAGTAGGAGACAACAGAGTAAAATGACTGATTACTTCACTCCTCAGTAAATAAGTTTGGTGAGTAATGAACAAACTGTTTTAATACAGAATACTGTATTTATAATTGTAGGCTACATGTATTTTATTGTGTTCATGATATGCTTAAAAGTGAATACATGAATTTAAAATAAGCCTAATTATGTTTGTTATTTTTCATTTTCCACCTCACTAGATTGATAATATGAATCTCGGTTACTACGACACTCGTTTATAACAACATAATTTTTAAGGTCCCTTGGATGTCGTTATAACCAAGTTCTACTGTATTTGAGAAAGAGGGATATGTTAATTCCTTTAATATCAGAGAAATAGGGATATGTTAATTCCTAATTTTGTAGAGCTTACAAAAGAATATATTACCGGTGAGAGTGAAATAGGTCAGTGGTTGACGTACTTGTTTGGATTGGATTACCATTTCTTGATCAAGGAGACGTTATTGAATGCTTTGTTGAGGACTTTTATGTCTGTGAAGCCTTAGAACCAAACATTAGACGAATTTTGTGATTATATTGTAAACACATACATATGTCAGCGGAGATAGTACTTTCCCACCACAGATGTGATCTTTTTCTTCACACTCCCTTCACACTACCAATGCCTGTGAGTCTTTTCATGCAGACTTAAATGCTAATTTTTATCATCACCATCCCAATATATTCACATTTTTAGAGATTCTGAAGACAATGCAAACAAACACATACGTAAAACTTCGCAGTGCAGCAATTAATAACATCTCGCTTAGAAAAAAGAAGACGTTGAAGAAAAAAGCATTTATACAAGAGGCCATCCATGAATGTTCAAGTCAGCGCATCATAAGATTGATTACATTAAGAAAGTGTCCTACAGAAACAAAATATCAAGTACTTGACATGTTTATTTCAAATAAGGTTTTGACCAAGGACTTTATGCCTAGTTCTTTCACAATTTTATTATTTTGACAATGAACCAAGATAACAATTTTAAACACACTAATCTGCACTCTGGTTACACAGTCCTAAGTCTGTACAATTTTATGTCTTGTCAATTTTATGTGTATTTGTAGGAATTCACATATCACTTCGTAGGAATTCACATATCTAAAATCTGCTAACCGCGACTTTGTAGGAATTCACCATCCCCGAAACGGAATGACGTCCCGCGTCGTAGCGACGTGGTCTAAAGCAGCATGCCTGGACACGTGTTACGGTATGAGTTCTCGTTCCAGTCCTCAAGCGGAAGGAATTTTCTCGTGGAATTTCGGCCAGTGTATGGGACCGGTGCCCACCAGCATCATACTAAATTTGGCGAGCTACGATAGGTAACAAAATTTGGTTTCTAAAACCAGTTACAACGGCTGGGGAGATAATTGTTCTGACCACACGTTCCCATGTTCTGATTGCATGATCGTTCACCTCCGCTGAGTCACGTGGAGGTAAGACCAGCAGTAGGCTTATCGGTATTGGCCCTTCATGGGCTTTCACACTACGGGTTATTTAAAATGGGACAACTCCGAGAAAGCAATCCTAGAATGATCTCCTCTTCTTCCTAATATTATTCTGCACGGTTCGGATTATTTATACCGTTCAAATTACAAAAAGTGTTTTCTTACATTAAATCAAACAGATGCAATACAAAATGTAAAGCCATCCCTATTGCAGGCCATGGAAGCCCAGAGTGCAGCGAGAGGTTAAAGGTCACACTTGTACAGACAATCGGCTCTGATGACAGTAGGAAAGTCAACAGATGCAATAGAAATAATAATTCTCTAGTGCTTCTTCGGAACTGCAGTATAATGGTTAGAGCAGTGGCATTCAACCTTTTTTTTGCTAGAGTTCCCCCAAAATACATTTTTTTATCTTCGTACACCCGAACTGCATTGAAATAAAAAAATTGATGTTGCATGCAAAATAAGTGATTATTAAATTATTTCTAAGTTATTATTATTATTATTATTATTATTATTATTATTATTATTATTATTATTATTATTATTATTATACAGTAGTTATTGGTGCAATAACCACAGTAATAATCAAGAATATTGTAAAATGTTATTGAAGCGGGGAAAAACAAGAATTGATATGGTAGTAGTTATTACGATATGAGTGTCGTAACGTTTCATATTACAATACGAGTTTGATAACCAGTCGAGTATTGCAATATGAAATTACGATAAGTATATCGTACAACATTTTATTCACTTTCATAAAAAAAATATTTTTTAATAAAAGTAATTGTATAATTTCGTTAGATTTGAACATATTTGTTTTGTGGAGAGGCGATTATTATTATTATTATTATTATTATTATTATTATTATTATTATTATTATTATTATTATTATCATCATCATTATACAGTAGTTATTGGTACAATAACAGTAGTAATAATGAATAATGTAAAATGTTATTGAAGCAAGGAAAAACAAGATCTATCTATCTATCTATCTATCTATCTATCTATCTATCTATCTATCTATCTATCTATCTATCTATCTATCTATCTATCTATCTATCTATCTATCTATCTATCTATCTATCTATCTATCTATCTATCTATCTATCTATCTATCTATCTATCTATCTATCTATCTATCTATCTATCTATCTATCTATCTATCTATCTATCTATCTATCTATCTATCTATCTATCTATCTATCTATCTATCTATCTATCTATCTATCTATCTATCTATCTATCTATCTATCTATCTATCTATCTATCTATCTATCTATCTATCTATCTATCTATCTATCTATCTATCTATCTATCTATCTATCTATCTATCTATCTATCTATCTATCTATCTATCTATCTATCTATCTATCTATCTATCTATCTATCTATCTATCTATCTATCTATCTATCTATCTATCTATCTATATATCTATCTGTCTGTCTGTCTGTCTGTCTGTCCATCGATCCATCCATCTATCTACCTACCTACCTATTTATTTATTTATTTATTTATTTATTTATTTATTTATTTATTTATTTATTTATTTATTTATTTATTTATTTATTTATTTATTTATTTATTTATTTATTTATTTATTTATTTATTTATTTATTTATTTATTTATTTTATTGCTCGTAAGTTTGAAGTGAATACAAATTAAATAATACAATGAAAGATAAACTAGCCCACTCCTGAATAATAGTTATTACGATATGAGTGTCATAACGTTTCTTATTACAATATGAGTTTGATAACCAGTCGAGTATTGCAATATGAAGTTACGATAAGTAACATTTTATTCACTTTGATAAAAAATATTTTTTAATAAATGTAATTGTATTGTTTTGTTGTTGTTGTTATTATTATTATTATTATTATTATTATTATTATTATTATTATTATTATTATTATTATTATTATTATTATTATTTAATTACTTCATTTCTTTAAATGGCAACATGTACTTTTTACTCTTGAAGATCTATTCAAAAATGTATCACAGTGTACCATTCTAATTCACAAAACATTGAGGGGCGCAAAAGAATATGGAATTCATAGTGTACGTAGTTACTGCAAGTTCGAAGTAAAATAGTACTTTGTAGCACTTCCTTACACCGACGTTCAAAGGTACTAATCGATAGTGATCGATAATTTGTTGGTGTAATTGTGACTTCCTTAGTCATTACTTTAATGAATTGATGGCGAAGATAATAGTCACTATTGTCAACCGAACGTAAATATACCCAAATTCAATTTTTTATGCCACTCTACTGAATGTAAAACAACGCTGGATTTAGCTGGAGACCGATACTATTGTCAATTATGAGAATAATTTATGCTTAATGTGCATAATCATTTTCTCTGGCACTTTTTTATGTACTCCAATAATAGTGCCACCTATTGAGAACTAGCAGAACTCTTTCAAAGTTTGTCAATTTTTTTGTATCTTTAGTTCTGACTTATTCCCGTGGTTGGAAAGTTCGTTTACACAATCATAAAATCGTAGGTCAGATATCTTTGAATGCCAGTGTACACTGACGTTCAAAGATATCTGACCCTACTAATCGATAGTGATTGATAATTTGTTGGTGTAAGTGTGGATTCTTTAGTTATTACTTCTGTGAATACATGGCGAAGGTAATAGTCACTGTTCCAGTCGTAGATAAATATACCCGTGTTATAGAATTCAGTTTTTCATCCCACTCTACTGATTGTAAAACAACATTCAGTTTGGCTGCAAACCGCTGATATTGTCTATTAGAAGAGTAATTTATGCTTAACCTACATAATCATTCTTCCTGACACTTTATAACGGCTTCCAATAGTGGTGCCACCTATTGAGAACTAGCGGAACTCTTTCAAAGTTTGTCAATTTTTCATATCTTTGGTTCTGACTTATCCCGTGGTTGGAAAGTTCGTTTACACGATCATAAAATCGTAGGTCAGATATCTTTGAATGCCAGTGTACACTGACGTTCAAAGATATTTGACCCCACTAATCGATAGTGATCGCTAATTTGTTGGTGTAAGTGTGGATTCTTTAGTCATTATTTCTGTGAATAAATGGAGAAGCTAATAGTCACTGTTCCAATCGTAGATAAATATACCCGTGTTATAGAATTCAGTTTTTCATCCCACTCTACTGATTGTAAAACAACAATGAGTTTGGCTGGAAAACGCTGATATTGTCTATTATAAGAAAAATGTATGCTTAATATACATAAACATTCTCCCTGACATTTTTAACAGCTCCCAAAATTTGTGCCATCTATTGAAAACTAGCGGAATTCTTTCAAAGTTTGTCAATTTTTCATATCTTTGGTTCTGACTTATCCCGTAGTTTGAAACTTTGTTTACACGATCATAAAATCGTAGGACAGATATCTTTGAACATCAGTATACACTTACTATACTTGTTTTTTTTAAAGATGGGACATGACAGTTAAGCGGCCGAGCTTGGAACTACTGTGATATGTTGCCAATATGGACTACCATGCTGCCAGCTGTTGGAAGCTATCAATTGACGTTAAGATGGCTGCCGTTAAGACATTCATTGAAATTGACGCGAAGGTAAGAAAACAATACAAAAATCGACAGAGAATCAAACACGAAACGTACCAATGTGTGCTCAATAAATGTCGCCAAGAGAGCTATTAAGCACTCGCCACGTGAGAATGGTAAGTTTGGCAACTCAACCGTTGTTACCATAGCAACAGGCCGACCACTCTACGTGACATTGAGTTATTTTTCCGATCCCAACGCTCCTGTCATGTCCCATCTTTAAAAAAAAAACAAGTATAGTAAAACAGAACATTCAGGCCTACATGTCCTGCTCCAAGTGGTGACAATTGATATTAATGCATAAATACAATCTTTGAATGAATAACTTCATAGATCGTTCTAGTGTCGCCTGCTGAATGGATGTACAAGCATGAGTAATACGTTGCTGCATATCCTGCGATGTTGCTGAAACATTTCGATAGACAGTGTCTTTGACAGCTCCCCAAAGAAAGAAGTTTAGTGGCGTAAGGTCAAAAGAACGAGCAAGCCAACTGGTCTACCACGTCCAATCCATCTACCAGGATATTTTCGATATAGAACACGACGGGTTCTTAAGGTGTTATGTACTAGACATCCATCATGCTAATACCACATAGTCATTCTGTTCCTCAAATATATGGCCTCCAGAAGGTCAGAAAAGATGATTCTTACGAATCTGGCATATCGTCTGCCATTTAGGTACCATTAATAATATTAAGCCCAATAACGGCATTGCAGTGCTACAAAGTGTTATTTTACTTCGGACTTGTAGTAAGAACTTACACGTATGAGTTCTATATTCTTTTGCACCCCTCAATGTTTTGGTTATTAGAATGGTACATTGCGATATATTTTTGAACAGACCTGGAAGTGGTTAAATGATTCATTGAATAAAATGTACATGGCGCCATTTAAAGATATGAAGTCATTACTCATCTCCTTAATGAATAAGAGGAACAACTGGGTAATACGCACGGTACACCAAACGTCGGCAGTCGACCTTGCTCGCTGGCCACTAGTCACCGGGCAGTACCGAGTCGTGTCAAACAAAAGACAATCGAAATGGTGGTAGTAAAATTCGCAACTATATTCTTAAATAATTCACTCAATTAGTCAAGTACAAGGTTGTGCAGTACAACGGCGATGTTTTGAACGCACCAAAAGAAAATGCAGATGCAGTAATAACATAAAGGAGGTTATCACACCGAAATAAAGGGGTAAAAAGGTGTGTTTTAGGGAATATAATTAAAATGAAGGAAAGTAAATTTCCGGTTAATGTTCGCCAAAGCGTTAAGTATGTAATTATTATTACAGTGTTCTGTTTTATTTGTGGTCTAGAGAAAATGCCTCGTCTTTTACGAAAGAAACTTTTAGCAGCCATGAAATTATTCACCGCTTTCATCATATTATTGTTTATGAATATTACGAAACAAAAACTATCATAAGGACCATGACAGACAGGATCATCTTGGCTGTCTGCGTACGGGCGGACTTGATTAATAAAAACCTAAACTAACCAAACCTAACCTTCGTATATGCAAGACGTGTAACCGGAAAAAAAAGGATCTTCTTGATTTGTTCTGGAATGTACGCACGAAAATAAATTCAAGTAAGGATCACGCTGTCACTGCATGATAGGTCCGCGCATGCGCCACAGCAAAACTGTTCCTGTAGCGAGCCTCTTATCTAAGACATGTAATCTACTCGCAATATTTACGAAAATGCATATTGTCGCTAACAGTGGTGCTACCTCTCAGTAATTTCAAAACGAAGGAGGTAAAGAGAAAAAAAATTCTCCTTCTAACGATGCCACAGCTCAACGTCATGTCCTTATGTTGGCGACATTGTGTATTTAGTTAAATCTGGTCGTAACCGTAACGGCTACAGTAGCAAATTCTCCAGTTTAGCGGAGTAAGGTTATAAGAAAGATATCGTATGCCCATCGTATTAATTTCCCGTTGTGCTCAAACAATTTTTCATTTGGCATCTAAGAAAACATTTATTTTTGGTGATAAAGATAAATGGGATAAGGCAAAGCATACCAAAATCCTCAACAAACCTAACTTAACCTGTCACTGATTCTCGATCTTACGAAAACTCTCATTTTACCAAAAAAATTTAAGTTTCGTATTTTACTCTTCAGCAAACCCAATTTCGCCTGACCCGCCAGGATTCGAAACCAGTCTCGTACGTCGTCAGAGTCCCATATTTTTTTCAACAATCGCTCACATTGCAGTTGCGAAATTAACACAGTCTTAATTACTAGCTACTATTCTCTTTACTGGGTGTAACTCTTAATGTTAACAATTCGTTATGGAAATGTAGAGAAGCAATCCTTCTGTTGAAAATGACATACACACTATGCTAATGGGCAGCAGAACATTAACAAAGCTAGTTATGAGTTTCTAATTACCGTGCTATCAAGCACTGCCAACATTAGCAATGCAAGAAGAGGACTGTGATCTATTTAGTGGCTTCTAATGGCCTTGACCATGTGTGTGGTGCCACATGGGGGGTGGGTGGGCCCCCTGAACCTCGGGGGCTCATCAACTGGTAGAGATCTTCTCAACTCTTAAGCTCGTTCGTTGCTGACAGGGAGAATTATTCATTTGTTAGAATGTTGTTGCTTGTCGCCGCTGGAGGCGCTGACTTGGCCTTGTCATCGAGATGGCGGCTGATCAACATGGCTGTTGTTCGTCGTACTGGAAGCTAAATGCGATTGTGTGTAGGAGGGACACTCTGTTTAAGTGAAACATTGAATTATACAGGTAATTAAAATTGATTTAATATATTCTTGGAAATGAACAATCTAGAATGCAATGTGTAGGCAGTTATTGAAAGATCGAGTTCCATTGCTCATTCCTGTGATTCGTACAAAATGTAAACAAATGCAATTACGTCGAAGTCGGTGTGAGAAAAGTTCCGATAAACTGTAGCTTTAATTTGCATAATGCTAGGGAGGAAACGGTGAATCTTTCTTATGTCACAGCCATAAATAAATAAATAAATAAATAAATAAATAATATCTTGAAAGTGCCTTGGATTTATAGTATTGATTAGTAGAAATTGATGTGATCACTGGGAGAGCTGTGAACCTACTCAACTCTCCCTAAATACGTACCTTACTTATATAAGAAAATCGTAGTGCGTGAACGAAGAATACCGCTATATTTCTTTAATGTAACAGTGGTTTCAGTGTTGCCAACATAGTAATAATACTGCACACCTAATCTAACCTAACCTTTCTCATAATACTACACACTTAATCTAACTTAACCTGTCACATAATACACACCTAATCAAACATAACCTAACCTGTCACATAATACTACACACCTGTATCACTCGCACTTCGTATCATTTCGTTTTCATGTATTGCCAGCTCTGCCAATCGTGTCGGTTTCCATCTAGTGAAGTGGATCGTACTAATACTACTAATTCCAAGAAGAAGCAGTGGCGACTTTAATAATAATTACATTTTGCATGTTTCGTGATATACTAAATATATGATACAATAAGATTTTAAATATGTTGTGGTTGTGATAAAAGTGTTGAAAATTTCTTTATAGAGCCATATTGGCAGTGATAAAAGTGTGCAATATTCGTTCAGTGCGTGGTGGATGCTGTAGATTGACCGAGGAAAGTAATCTTCAAGGTGATATTTTCAATATACATCTGTGTAATGTCTTTTTAGACCTACACACTATAACATCAGATAGTACCGGTATGTTTTCATAACATATCTATCACATGATAGCTCTCCAACATAAAATTAAATCAGGGAATGGTATATTTAGATGGATATCATTCGCCCGTGGAGTTTGGATCCCCCCCCCCCAATCATAAGAAAAATTTATTATACAATTATGTACAATACAATTGTGCTTATAAATTGTAAATACTGTGCTTTAAAAGCACACAAGAAACATGTATGGAGGTTGCAGTCCTATGACTGCCCTCTGGCAAAATGTGAAACAAAACAAAAATGTTAATCTTCAAACAATAGATCTGAGTGTCTTTTTCTTTTTAACTTTCTTATTTGGCGAGACGGTGGAAGTTGTTCTGGGATGGTATTAAAGAGTTCATTTTGATGGTTAACCATTGAGTGATGAAGTCGTATGTAGGAGCTGCGCAGGGTGGATTCAACTGTAGGCACGTTCAAGTCTTTGTGTAGGTACCAGGGTGCATCCACGATTAGACGAAGGACCCGGTTCTGTATTGTCTGAATTCGTCTGATTTGGGAATTGGATGCAGATCCCCATATACCACAGCCATACATCCATATAGGTCTGATCAATGAGAAATATATGTATTTTCAAGTGTAGCAACAGTGGTGATGAACCCTTCAACAGATGTTTAACTTGGTATAGTTTATGTCGGAGTCTTTTCACTAGGTTGCTTATATGTGTATTCCAAGTCAATTTTCTGTCCAAGTACAGACCTAGGTACCGCACTGACTCAGCATGTGATACTTCTTCACCTTGTAGAGTGATGGATTGATTTCAGTTTTTCTTTTATAGGTGAATTGAATAACATTGGATTTGCTAGGGTTCATTTTAACTTTCCATTTGTTACACCATACATCCACTAAATGTAAAAACTATTGCAATTTATTAGCGAGTTTGGATTTGATTTGCAGTAGTATTATTAAAATAAATAGTTTATAACTAATGTAAGTTACAAGTGGCTTATGCAGCAAATGCTGCAAACTAAGTTCATTAGACGTTCAAATAAACATTTTTCAGATTTATTTTCAATGAAGAATACCAGACATTCTGATAGTTATTTGTTTCCATAATAATGAAAGATACTCTCTCTCAAGCCAATACTGAAGAGAACCACGCATATAAATATCTACACCACACCGCCATTAAATATATGAAAAAGACCCAACCCCACTTGATTAATAACTATAAAAATATTTTATTTTTAATAATATTATTATCTTACGTAAGTTTTATAGCTTTCAGTAACATATACTATATAGCCGCCACTCAGTAAAATATAGAAATCAAAATCTAATTTAAGTTAAGTTTTTAATAACCAATTTAATTTGAGCTCTAAATATGTCAGCATTCTTGCAGATCATGGCCTTCGTGTAATATTGTTTACTGTAGTTTGTGTTTTGTTTTATTCTGAAATGCAACACGGCCGACTTGATGCTCGCTTCGCTTCTCCTTTACTGGCCTTGACAATTCATTTT
Source organism: Periplaneta americana (assembly GCF_040183065.1). NCBI lineage: Eukaryota > Metazoa > Arthropoda > Insecta > Blattodea > Blattidae > Periplaneta > Periplaneta americana. The sequence goes on from NC_091121.1 coordinate 163,862,422, forward strand.
GATCCCTGTGTTAAGCGAAAGGAACATCAAGTCGGCCGTGAATGCAATTAGCTAGTTCTCAAAACTGACGACAGATGGATTTTTGAAAATAGGAAAATTATGTTGAAAAATCGACATTTCACTGAAAACTACTATTTTTCCGAAAAACTTTGAGTTCCAAGCTTCAAAATGAGGGGTTATTTATCAAAATTCGTTCAGCCGTTTTCCCGTAATTTCCATTACCAGTTAAAATTATATATATATATATATATATATATATATATATATATATCAACGTCAAGCAAACATTCTGTTTTATCTAAAGTGGCCTATGTGACAAGTTTCAACTCCCTTTAGTTCATTTCATACATGTTCGTTATGTTCTGTTATGTTATGTTATTTTATGTTATGTATGTATGTATGTATGTATGTATGTATGTATGTGTGTCGCTGAAAAAGTCGAGTTAATGGAAATACAAGGTCCTTAACACTGACTTGTGAGGTTCAGACCTGTCTTCGGACAGTTGACCAAACAACAATACAACTTAATATGGCTCTCAGCCATATCTTCCTCCCTTTGAGCCTCGTAAACCGAAGCAATCGAACATACTCTAAGATATATTAGTCAAAATTACATTACACTTTAGCGTGTCATATATAATTTTTTTTTTCATTTAATGGGCAGTGACGTATGCCATTTTTCCTCTGACTTCAACTCTTACACGAAATCTCCTACTAGCCTATATCAAAATCGAAGAACGTGAGAATTTTCGTGTACACTACATGCATTGGCTGATTCAAAAGTGACAAATACTCGAAAGTCCTCTAACGTTGTTCAGGGGTAAAGTTGTAAATAATAATAATAATAATAATAATAATAATAATAATAATAATAATAATAATAATAATAATAATGTTCGTATAGGTCAGTTTCTGTCAGATGCGTTTCCAATTCACTATGGGCTAAAGCAAGGAGATGCACTATCACCTTTACTTTTTAACTTTGCTCTAGAGTATGCCATTAGGAAGTCCAGGATAATAGAGAGGGCTTGGAATCGGATGGGTTACATCAGCTGCTTGTCTATGCGGATGACGTGAATATGTTAGGAGAAAATCCACAAAGGATTAGTGAAAACACGGGAATTTTACTGGACGCAAGTAAAGAGATAGGTTTGGAAGTAAATCCCGAAAAGACAAAGTATATGATTATGTCTCGTGACGAGAATATTGTACGAAATGGAAATATAAAAATTGGAAATTTATCTTTTGAAGAGGTGGAGAAGTTCAAATATCTTGGAGCAACAGTAACAAATATAAATGATACTCGGGAGGAAATTAAACACAGAATAAATGTGGAAAATGCCTGTTATTATTCGGTTGAGAAGCTTTTATCATCCAGTCTGCTGTCGAAAAATCTGAAAGTTAGAATTTATAAAACAGTTATATTACCGGTTGTTCTTTATGGTTGTGGAACTTGGACTCTCACTTTGAGAGAGGAATATAGGTTAAGTATGTTTGAGAATAAGGTGCTTAGGAAAATATTTGGGGCTAAGAGGGATGAAGTTACAGGAGAATGGAGAAAGTTACACAACACAGAACTGTACGCATTGTATTCTTCACCTGACATAGGAACATTAAATCCAGACGTTTGAGATGGGCAGGGCATGTAGCACATATGGGCGAATCCAGAAAAGGATATAGAGTGTTAGTTGGGAGGCCGGAGGGAAAAAGACCTTTAGGGAGGCCGAGACGTAGATGGGAAGATAATATTAAAATAAATTTGAGGGAGGTGGGATATGATGATAGAGAATGGATTGATCTTGCTCAGGATAGGGACCAATGGCGGACTTATGTGAGGGCGGCAATGAACCTCCGAGTTCCTTAAAAGCCAGTAAGTAAGTAAGGAAGTAAGTAATAATAATAATAATAATAACTATATTAATATTAATATAGTTTATTCAGTTATAAACCAATTTTTTGAGGATACATCACACGTTGAGTAACTCAATTGCAGTAGCCTCCCAACTTGATTCACACTGATGGTCCATATTCTAAATGTTGTCTAATTTCCTGGATTTCTTGTAAAACCATGGTTGCAATCATATCTTTTTTTTTTTTTTGGTCTAGCACAGTAGTTTCCAAACTGGGGGTCGAGACTCCCAGGAGGGTCGTAAAAAGAACTGAGGTGATTGCGAGATGATTTACAAAATGAAACAAAAACGTTTTATTAACATACACTTATTGTCTGTTCAGAAACAAAAACATTTAACATAAAAATGAAAATGTTTGATTAATCACATGGTGCCACATTAATAGACATACCTATTGTAATTTTCATATCCTTTTCTTTGTCATTTTCTTTTAAATTTAATTATCTGTGTTTACATATGTATATTTATTTTTTGGGGGTATACTCAGTCCGTAAGGGCTACCCTCATTGGGAGGGGGCAATTTGTAATTAATTAATTACACTAATAAAATAGAAAATAATTTTATTAACGTGACAAATATGCCTGTTTTTCAGACAGTAGCTCTCAAATCTGGACCCATACACGTCGAATGGGTTTATCTCATCGGTATCGGTGTTTCTGGTCGGTCATAGTCTTTATGACAGTTTTTGTTTCGTAATATTGATAAACAATAATATAATTAAAGCGGTGAATAATTTCATTACCCCTAAAAGGTTTTTTGGGTAAAAGGCTAGGTATTTTCTCTAGGCCACAAATAAAACTGCAACGCGGCCATAATTACGTAATTAACGCTTTGGCGAACATTAACCGGAAATTTACTTTCCGTTATTTAAATGATATTCTTTGAAATGTGGATATGGAGAAGGATGGAGCGTGTGAAATGGACAGACAGAATAAGAAAGGAAGCTGTGTTGGAAAGAGTGTATAAGGAAAGAATGATGCTAAAACTGATCAGAAAGAGGAAAAGAAATTGGTTGGGTCACTGGTTGAGAAGAAACTGCCTACTGAAGGATGCACTGGAAGGAATGGTGAACGGGAGATGAGTTAAGCGCAGAAGAAGATAACTTTTCAGATGATAGACGACATTAAGATATGTGGTTTATATGAGGAGACAAAGAGGGAGGCAGAAAATGGGAAATACTGGACAATGCTGGGTTTGCAGTGAAAGACCTGCTTTTGGGCAGAACACTATGAATAATAATAATAATAATAATAATAATAATAATAATAATAATAATAATAATAATCACAACAGCAATAATAATAATACTTACTTACAAATGGCTTTTAAGGAACCCGGAGGTTCATTGCCGCCTTCACATAAGCCCGCCATCGGTCCCTATCCTGTGCAAGATTATTCCAGTCTCTATCATCATATCCCACCTCCCTCAAATCCATTTTAATATTATTCTCCCATCTACGTCTCGGCATCCCAAAAGGTCTTCATCTCTCCGGCCTCCCAACTAACGCTCTATATGCATTTCTGGATTTGCTCATACGTGCTACATGCCCTGACCATCTCGAACGCCTGGATTTAATGTTCCTAATTATGTCAGGTGAAGAATACAGTACGTGCAGTTCTGCGTTGTGTAACTTTCTCCATTCTCCTGTAACTTCATCCCTCTTTTTTTTTTTAGTGGGTTATTTTACGACGCTTTATCAACATCTCAGGTTATTTAGCGTCTGAATGATATGAAGGTGATAATGCCGGTGAAATGAGTCCGGGGTCCAGCACCTGAAGTTACTCAGCATTTGCTCATATCGGGTTGAGGGAAAACCCCGGAAAAAACCTCAACCATGTAACTTGCTCCGACCGGGAATCGAATCCAGGCCACCTGGTTTCGCGAACAGACGCGCTAGCCGTTACTCCACAGGTGTGGACTCATCCCTCTTAGCCCCAAATATTTTCTAAGGACCTTATTCTTAAACACTCTTAATCTCTGTTCCTCTCTCAAAGTGAGAGTCCAAGTTTCACAACCATATAGAACAAGCGGTAATATAACGAATGATAATAATAATAATAATAATAATAATAATAATAATAATAATAATAATGGTGTCATTTCGCTAATTTCGGTGTTGATTTGTGCAATAATAAACATTTCTTTAGAAACATCTGGTGTATAAATGTAATGAATTTAACAGAAAAACTTAGTTCTGGTAAAGTCGCATTTGGGGCCACTGTGCGATGTCAGGACTGCATCTAATACATCACAGGATACTCAGATCACAAATGTGCCCAAGGCGCGATTGGAACAAAAGATCATGTCTCTCATCCAACGTTAATCATGGCCTTAACCCAGGCCTGCACCGCTCGCCGAAATGGAGAGGAAGATACGTCAGAATGACATAGACTTGCTATAGGTAGAGGAGAGGGAAACGACCACTCAGCTATCTAGTGGAGTGCAGTGTGTAGGCCTATTCTCAGTAACTGTTTCACGTTGCTTACCTACTGCTACAGTACAGTATGGAGGAATCTAAAAGACGGAACACAACATTTAACATTTAACGATTTACAGCTCGAACTTATTGATCTTCAATGTGACCTAAGGGCTAAAGATCGTTTGAGTAATACTACTAGCCTGGTTGAGTTTTACAAGACTAAACATTAGCAATAATATCCACGACTGCACAGACTGGTTGTGAAAATGATTGCCATGTTCGACTCAACATTTATATTTGTGAGCAACTGTTTTCTATAATCAACTTTAATAAAGGCAGACATCGAACATCTGTAACTGATGTTTCATTACGATCAGTAGGCTACTGTTGTTTTCAGCTGCCAACAGCATAAAACCTCGTTTTGATGTACTGATAAATTAAAATATAACAAAATGATATTGTACATTTAAGTAGCTATAGAATTTCTATTACTTCTGTGAAATGAATATTTCTTTATTAATTAATAATAGTCCAAGATAGTTTTGTAAAGATTGAACGGGAATTCATTTCATAAACACTCGTAATTGTACTTCTTTTTGTGTACATTTTGTACGAGATCACCCCTTCTTCCAGTCCACCCTTATACAGAGTGTAGCTAATATCTGCATTCCGCTCATGAGCTGTGAGCCGGCTCGGAGAGCGCAAACCTTGTGCAGGCCTGCCTTAACCGATGGCGTAAAGAAATTATTTCAATCTTAATTTCAGATCTCTAAAATTTCCCCCTAAATTTATATTAGATCTATACTGAAAGGTCAGCTTCCAAACTGCGTTTAATATAAGATGTCATAATTCGGTGTAGTGGCAGGATTCTACAACAGTAGTTCGTTATAATTTACCTCTTGTAATATTCCAGCACTAGGTAGGCCTATCTGCTGTCTAGTTCACTACATCCGTTCTCGCTGCAGCATGTGCCATATTTCACTGTTTAAAATTTAGTAACATCTACCGCACTAAAAGACGTAGTTACTGTAACATCGTGGGGTATAAATATCCCTTTTAACGCGGGCGTGTTTAAAGTTATTCTTAATTTATCTCTAACGTGCATGGGAACTCCTGATTAACATGGGTGCACCCAATCCTACAAATTCATTTGAAGAAAAGGACACTGATAAAATTGAACCTCGAGTTCTTTGTCTAGTATTAATGCTGAGCTCTTGTTTAGAATGTAGTTGTAACTTCTTTTAGTCTTTAAATTATGATTAATGCTGTTTTAAAACTTGCGCTTGCATTCAGATGAGACCAGTTAACAGAGACTTCAACAGGTGCTCCATTGTTATATCATACAGCTCGCAACCGGTAAGGCAGAAATAATGAGGAAGGTAGCATGTGGAATGGGGGACGTTGAATGAAATCCTCTCTAGCAGTGGCGGCTCTCCATCCAGTGTTCTTTTCTTCAAATAAATTTGTAGGATTGGGTGCACCTGTGACTGGTTCTCGGTCAATAAATTGGTATTAAATTGTAACAAAACTGAAGGCTGGTTCACAATAAACCGGAAACGAGAATCGGAACGAAAACGAAAACGAAAACGATAAAATTGTTAAAATGTGTACATTTAAATGTGAGCATTCACGATTAACGAAAAGCTTGCCGGAGCCCTCGATCGGGAACGGAGAGTTGGCCAAGTTTCAACTTTGGCGTTCACGTTTCCGATCACAGCCCACTAGATTCATTCTATTGCCATCTAAAAGCTATTTTGTCGTCGTATATTTTGTAGCAAGAAGACTGTGATATAACCTATGCATTATTTTGTTCTGTGCTGTGCATCATGGAGCAAGTTTTATTTGATGAGATTCTAATATTGAGTGTTGAGGAAAATCATCACGTTTACGATAAGCGGCGCGCCTCGTATAAAGATGAGAAAATGAAGGAGAATACGTGGCTTTCAATAGCTGTATCTTTGAACACCGATCGTAAGTGAATCATATTTTTTTACTGTATTGGTTGTATTACACACTACATATTCATGCTTCAATTCAATAACTACTGTTGTGTTCATTTTTGTTCTATTACAAATGTTTCTTCTCTAATTATTTTACGTTATGGTAGACTTAAAATAGGTTGTGATAATAAAGATGCATGGGCATATTTATAGTACAGTACCTAATGAAATGCTTCAGTTGAAATTTCGAAGTTGGTTAATCTGTGTTTATGTTGGCTGCCTTGTACTTATGAGAGAACGCCATTGGTCAATTATACCAAATAACATCAGAATGCGTAATATTCACTTTACATATCGTTATTGACATGCATATCGACATGCATAGTCGTCTATGTTCTCGGTTTATTGTGAATAAAAAAATTTCATATTCACGTCCTCTGCTTCTCATTTTCATTCTGGTTCTCGTTCCCGGTTTATTGTGAACCAGCCTTAATATAATTCAATTTAAATCCTGTCCAAATTCAACCTCGCAAATTTCTAACGCAATAATTAACAATAGATCCCTATTAGAAACAACAACAACCAAATTTCTTGGCTTAAAAATCGATAAGGTGTTAAATTGGAAAATTCATATTAAAGAAATTACCCTCAAACTAAATTCAGCTTGTTTTGCTATTAGATCTATGCAAAAGATAGTATATATCAATACCTTAAAAACAATATACTTTGCATACTTCCACTCGGTAATGAGTTCTGGAATAATATTCTGGGGAAATTCCACAGAGAGTAATAGTATATTTTTTATTACAGAAAAGAGTAATTAGAATAATAGTAGGTGCTAAATCTAGGGAATCGTGTAGAACTATTTTCAAAAAACTACAAATAATGCCCATGGCTTATCAGTATATCTTTTCATTAATAATCTTCCTCGTATGTAATCGTGAAAACTTTGTAACTAATTCAACAGTTCATAGCATAAATACACGTCAAAAATGACTTTCATACTCCATCGGCAAGTCTATCGTGCTATCAAAAAGGAGTGCGTTATATGGCAGTAAAAATTTTTAATAGCCTCCCTATCGATATAAAAAATGAAACTCAAAACATAAAATTATTTAGGGCCAAATTAAAGAAGTACCTAATTTCTCACGCCTTCTATTCTGTAGGTGAATTCATGACATTCAATAACACTTCATGAAATTGATACTAAAACTATGTGTTGTACTAGTAGACTATATTGTAAATCTCGTCCGTATATTTCATCTAGACTGCGACTATAAATTAAGACTTTATAATAGTATTAAGTTTTTTGACTTGTTCCAAATTCTAGCTGTAAGCAATGTATGAATACCATGGAATATTAATAAATACAATACAATACAATACAATATTACTCCGCGAGTCAGTTTGTACTTATCCTAATAGAAAAGTTTCTTACTTACTTACTTATGGCTTTTAGAGAACCCGGAGGTCCATTGCCGCCCTCATATAAGCCCGCCGTCGGTTCCTATCCTGAGGAAGATTAACCCAGTCCGTAGCATTGTATCCCAGCTCCCTCAAATCCACTTTAATATTATCCTCCCATCTACGTCTCGGCCTCCCCAAAGGTCTTTCTGTCCCAGGTCTCCCAACTAATGTCCTATATGCATTTCTGGATTCACCCATACGTGCTACATGTCCTGCCCATCAATAGAAATGTTTCTCATAAGAAAATCAGTTGTAATTACAGGTTGTTTCAAAAGTAATGCTAAAAATTTTAAGGTTGAGAAGTAAAAATTTGACTAATTTTAAGGCTTTTTGTTATTTGCAAAGTTGAAATATTTAATTGATACACAAGTAGGCTTAATTGTAACACCTAATATACCCGCAGAAGGAACGATTTTCATATGCCATCATCAAATTTATCATGCTTTCAAAGGGGAGTACGTTACATGACGATAAAAATGTTCAACAGTCTTCCTGAAGACATTAAGAATCATAGCCAAAACCCTGCATTATTTAAGGTAAAACCAAAAAATTACTTAATAACTCACACTTTCTATTCTGTAGATGAATTATTGACATTTCACAGTACTGTGTAAATATTATAATACTATTAAATGGTAAACATATTACATTGTATAAAATATTATTGTTATTAATTCTGTACATATTTCATATTTGCATTTTATATGTACCTATTGCATTTTATTGTTAAACGTAAGAATTGGACATGTTCTTTATTCTATGCTATAAAGCAAATATAAGAATATTATGGAATGAATATATCTATCTATCTATCTATCTATCTATCTATCTATCTATCTATCTATCTATCTATCTATCTATCTATCTATCTATCTATCTATCTATCTATCTATCTATCTATCTATCTATCTATCTATCTATCTATCTATCTATCTATCTATCTATCTATCTATCTATCTATCTATCTATCTATCTATCTATCTATCTATCTATCCATCCATCCATCCATCCATCCATCCATCCATCCATCCATCCATCCATCCATCCATCCATCCATCCATCCATCCATCCATCCATCCATCCATCTATCTATCTATCCGCCTGTCTGCCTGCCTGTCCGTCCGTCCGTCCGTCTGTCTGTCTGTCTGTCTAAATGAAGAGAAGCAAAAATGTTGCAGTAAGCATGGGTCCGCAAATTAACCGTTTACGCAACTTGTGAGGAGAAGAAAGGAGGAAATAAGGGACCGCAGGACCAGAGTCTACGAATTTGGTGCTTAAGGAGGGGAAGTGATAAAAGAGTGGCAAAAGACATAGAAACAATTAAGTGTTCAAACAATAATAGTGACTATCAAAATATTCGGAGGGAAAATGTATGAACGAATAAGTGAACTAGTGTCCAGAGAAAAAATAATGATAAAGAAGGTGATTAGAGGAAACTGGAACAAGCACAACCCGCTGCCGTCATCCAGACTGTAGTGAGATTGAAACACTTGAACACGTGCTTGGACAATGCCCTAAAGGCGAGCTGCTGATCAATGCTAGACATCATCGTGTACGACATGCTTTGGCGACATCGCTAAAACTTTAAATTGGGAGATTCATGCGGAAGTACATTGTGTATCATCAGATGGTTCTTTTAGACAGGCAGACATTATTGCTATTAACGGACGCTTAAAACGGGCTCTTGTTCTTGACCCTACTATCCGTTTCGAAAGAAACCTAAATCAGGCCACCGAAGTTGATATTGAGAAGAAGTCTATATATGAACCTTGTCTGCCGTATCTTTCTCAAAAGTACAACGTCCCTCTTAAACAATGGTCTGTCATTGGTTTGCTGTTCGGCAGTAGAGGTTCAATTACAAAATTCACATGAAATTATCTTAAGGAACTTCACATTCCTTTTGATATGTAATGTCTGTCCTTATAAATATTATCAAGGATTCTCTTCAAATATTACATCATCATCTCTATTTCAATTAATCCACTTATATTTGCCTTCAACAATTAACTTTATTTTTTCTTTAATGTATCACATCACATTATTGTACATGTTTATTGTATTCAGGACACTTGTTGTGACTCAAATTCTTTGAGTTGATGTCTATAATTTAGAAAAATATATTAATAGGAATTGGTAGTGAAATGTTACTAATATAGGAAGCGACTACTAAGTTCAGTGTACAATCAGAACATTTCAGAAAAATGTGATTTCAAGATATTATATGTCATTTCGGATAACAATGAAGTAAATCAGAACATGTTTTCAATATTGAGTAAGGAGTAAGGGATCTGTCGGTGTAACGAACTGTTAAGTTTTCATTCCTTCGTTTTCCTTTTCAAAGTCTTTTACACCTCTATACCTACGTAAATTACTTTCCGTGGGGGTGGTTGTGTGATGATGATTTTAATTTTGTCTTTTATTTTCTTTGAATATCGATGATATTTATTCATTGTTCTCTTACCTAGCTACCTCCTTTTTCATTCTAGATCCAGCACTGGCCTTCCATCTTGTCCTGCAGTTCTTTGGAGGTCTCTGATGGATCCGCTGAAAGTGTTTTTGCACCTGCTGTCTTCTCCATCCATGTGTAAGTAAAGCGATTTACGATCAATGAATAACCTTACTCGTGTATTTAACTATGTTTTACTAGATTCTCTGGATAGGATTTTAGAGATGAAATACGATAATCTCCGTGAAGGAATGCAAATTGGAGAAGACTTTTAAAGCAGGTTTAATATTGTGAATTAACTGAAATAAATCTTGTAATATATATTTAGATTCCCATGCAAAGGAATTCGGCTGTAGAGGTCCCTGTGATGTGACATGGCGGCCATTTGTCCACTTTCGCGAGTATTATAGTTCGGTGTCCTATTTATTGGGTAGTAAGAATAAAGCTTAAGTACTTTCTCAAGATTTATACTTATGAGTATGAGCACTTACTGCGATTATATACTCGTAACCACTAGAACATACTCATTTTCGTAAGAATAAAGACATTCTACCTACCGCGAATATATACTCATCTCTACAGCCTTCTTGATCGTTTAAAAGTTAGTATGTACTCGTGTTACCTATCCTCTTTGACCACATTGCGCCTTGATGTTCAGTTTTTTTTTTATAGACTTTCACTTCCTATCCGCATGCTGTAGTGGTTTGTGTTTTGCTTTTTATAAATTTTGATAATGGATAAATAAATAAAATAAGTAAACAATTAAATAAATTAAATAATAAAATTAATTAATTAATTAATTAAACAAATAAATAAATAAGTAAATAAATAAATGAATAAATAAATAAACATGAAAGAGAGAATGAATCAGATAAGTGACGTTAATAAAACAGGAAACAAGAAAATAATACTGGGAAATCGTCATTACGGGATGTTGGATAGATATTACAATCCATTTCTAGAATTCCAGCTATGCTAATTATATTTTTTATTATGAAGAGTTATATATATATATATATAATTTAAAGTTACAAGTAATTGCATTTTGCAATTCAAATTTTACAAAATAACCTGTAATTGGTAATTATATTTAACAATACAATCTAACCTCATAATTTGATAACCTTCATATTTTTATAGGTTATGTTTTTTATGAATTGCAAATACGTGTTTAACCTTTTTCACATTCACTTTTGTGAAGCGTTAAAGACTTCTGAAGTTCACGTCCTTCTTCATATTTTTCCATGAGGTACTACATCGTTCATAAATTCTGCCATTTCTTTTATTTAACTTTAAACTGAACACAAATCAACAAATATTCAGAATTGAGCCTGCTACAAACCATACTCAGAATAACATGAGAACGAACTTATAAATATGAGAATATACTAGCTTTTATTCTTATCAAGCATGAGTATATATTCTGTGCAAGATGGACACTTGAGTATATTCTACTATGCTTCCATGTTATGAGTATGTAATAAAAAATGAGTAGGTACTCAAATGTTTTTATTATTACTAAAACAAGTCTACTATATACTATATACTCATGTTTATTCTTACCACGGATTGTGTTACGTCTTAACACTCAGGTGTTCATGTTACTTGTAGCAGGAATGCCATTGAGTTGATCTCGTGGGAAGATAATGCAACGCTTTTAAATAGGTAATAAGTTGTAAATTCAGGACGAAAGATAGAATTGACGGAGAAAATATGAGAACCACAAGGAAATGTTGCCCAATACCCCTTCGACACTTACTAAGTTCACTTAAATTTTTCTGAATTCTAAATTCAGATGAATGGGTGATTGTTAAAAGGGTTCTAAGTCAAGTTTGTACTATTTTGAGAAAACTGAAAAAAAAAGTTCTCGCATCTTCTATTATTATAATTAGACAACAAATAAATTATGGTACACTTTCCTCGGTCAAAGTAAACATTTAGGCATATTTCCATGGACGTTTGAAATATCTTGTTACCACAAAATAAAATTGAACATTTCTGACTTGGTCCTTTTTATCAATCAACAACTTAACCCATGTTTATTTTGTTTAAAATATTACAAGGATTGTTCAAATAATGCACTTTATAATAATTATTCTTTACCTTGCATTCAAAAGGACTTACATAAATTAAAAAATGAAAATTAAGCCATAGTAAAGTAGTTTTTGTCTTGTTCTTCGTCATCTGAAGTCGTAGGCCACTGGAAGATTTTGTTATAAAAGTCTTGATGTTCATCTAAAAATGTAAGTGAAAACCTTCAAATCTTAAATCTTACTAGACTTGAGAATATGCCTTGCCTGTAAGTAACACGACGTCGTTAGTTTTCTTGAGGACAAAAGTTTGCAAGGTTTGAATCTCTGGTACTCTTATAAACTCACTCACACTGAAAGTTCCCTTCTTAACAATAGGAGTTTTGTCAGGATCCGTCTGTGTTTATCTATTTAACAGATATTAGTAGTTTACAATATTTGTGACATTTATTTATTTAGTTTTTTTAACGTTTTAGGCTTGAGTAAGCCATCTTCAGAAAAAGTTTTATGCCTATATACATGAAAGTGGTACATATGCGTATAGTACAAATAAATGAAACAGTTGAAAAATATGTCTCTGTGGAGATGAGTGAACATACAATAATTAAAACATTACTGTATTAAAATCACGGGCTATATATATGGGAACTTGCTTTTGAATATTGAAGTAGAGTTATAAAATAGAGAAACTGTAAATGAAATCTTGAATAAGCCTATAATATGAATGAAAAGTGTTTGTCTCCAGAGGCAGGGCAGTATAGGTTGAAGTACATACTTCTCTGTGTATGTGGATTTGACAACTGTATAAATTCTAGATTTCCACCCTGCGTAAGGTTTACTTTCCTCTGCTGTTTATTGTGCACTGAGCATTAAGCCGGCACATGCGTGGGCGAACAATTTCTGTGTGAGTTATTACGGCTGTTAATAGCTCTTGTTTTGTTTCGAAACTGATTGTTGCTGCTATACTTCTTAGGCGTAATTACCGATGCAAATGATGTGGCGGCCGGTGAGTTAGATCTCAACCCTTGGGGTAAGTGGGGTGAAAGGGGTACGGGGCGTGGGAGGAGCAGAAAGAAGCAGGTACTGTGCACAGGTGATTACTGTTAAGTTCTCTTCGATTCACCACGACTGCCTCTTCTAAACCTTTATAGACAAAATATTCAGAATTTATGCGTAATTACGGGCAACATGAATATGTGACTGAGGAAGCTTACGTGATTTAGTTGGTCACATCTTCAGGAGTTAGGTGCTGTACAGCTTAAGACTTAAAAAGAATCGAATTTTAAAAATATTTTTGTTTACTTACTTACAAATGGCTTTTAAGGAATCCGAAGGTTCATTGCCGCCCTCACATTAAGCCCGCCATCGGTCCCTATCCTGTGCAAGATTAATCCAGTCTCTATCATCATATCCCACCTCCCTCAAATACATTTTAATATTATCCTCCCATCTACGTCTCGGCCTCCCTAAAGGTCTTTTTCCCTCCGGTCTCCCAACTAACACTCTATATGCATTTCTGGATTCGCCCATACGTGCTACGTGCCCTGCCCATCTCAAACGTCTGGATTTAATGTTTCTAATTATGTCAGGTGAAGAATACAATGCGTGCAGTTCTGCGTTGTGTAACTTTCTCCATTGTCCTGTAACTTCATCCCGCTTAGCCCCAAAGATTTTCCTAAGCACCTTATTCTCAAACACCCTTAACCTATGTTCCTCTCTCAGAGTGAGAGTCCAAGTTTCACAACCATACAGAAGAACCGGTAATATAACTGTTTTATAAATTCTAACTTTCAAATTTTTGGACAGGAGACTGGATGATAAGAGCATCTCAACCGAATAATAACAGGCATTTCCCATATTTATTCTGTGTTTAATTTCCTCCCGAATGTCATTTATATTTGTTACTGTTGCTCCAAGATATTTGAATTTTTCCACCTTTTCGAAGGATAAATCTCCAATTTTTATATTTCCATTTCGTACGATATTCTGGTCACGAGACATAATCATATACTTTGTCTTTTCGGGATTTACTTCCAAACCGATCGCTTTACTTACTTCAAGTAAAATTTCCGTGTTTTTCCCTAATCGTTTGTGTATTTTCTCCTAACATATTCACGTCATCCGCATAGACAAGAAGCTGATATAACCCGTTCAATTCCGAACCCTGCCTGTTATCCTGAACTTTCCTAATGGCATATTCTAGAGCGAAGTTAAAAAGTAAAGGTGATAGTGCATCTCCCTGCTTTAGCCCGCAGTGAATTGGAAAAGCATCAGATAGAAACTGACCTATACGGACTCTGCTGTATGTTTCACTGAGACACATTTTAATTAATAGAACTAGTTTCTTGGGAATACCAAATTCAATAAGAATATCATATAATACTTCCCTCTTAACCGAGTCATATGCCTTTTTGAAGTCTATGAATAACTGATGCACTGTACCCTTATATTCCCATTTTTTCTCCAATATCTGTCGAATACAAAAAATCTGATCAATAGTCGATCTATTACGCCGAAAACCGCACTGATGATCCCCAATAATTTCATCTACGTACGGAGTCAATCTTCTCAAAAGGATATTGGACGAAATTTTGTACGACGTCAACAAAAGTGATATTATTTTTGTTTAATGCACAATTTATTCCAGTATATTTTATTGGAAAAAATATATCAATATCTGCAATAGTTTTTGAGTTATGATTTATAAGGCAGGATGATGCAACTCCAGTCCCTCCTGAAAGTGGATAGCGCCATACCCTCTCTATTTTTTTTGGAAGCAATATTTCTCATATCAGCTGACGAGAAAGAGTTTGGAGATTAAATTTCTCATATCGGTAACCATTTTATTATTCGACCGAGGCGAGTGGATCCGCGGGCGTAATGTGAACTATAGCGATGACGCTATACGAATGCAGAAGCAATACAAGTGGCGCTGCGGGCTGCAGGACTCCACTGGCCTTGGTCGAGTAATAGTAATGGCTGCTTGTTTGTAAACACAAGAACGTGATTTTTTATTTAAAGAATTTATAGCCTATGCATAAGAAATGTTTAACGCTCAAGTCCCGTAAATTGCATTTTCAAAAACGGTTTCCCTGATAACTCAACAACTATTGAACATTCTGTGATGAAATTTTTGCGTGTATTTATGCATGTTATATCTATTAAATGATGCAAAATTACTTCTCTATCTTGGATAGATTTTCTGAGAAAAAATATAATCATTTAAAAAAATGGTAAAATATCAGTATATTGCTTTAACACAAAATAAAAAAAATGTTATTTATTAAGGGATGTAGTTGAAAGAGCATGATATTGTAAACATGAGTTTCAGCAATAAAATAAAAGAGAGAGAATATGAAAAAAGTTAAAAAAATGTCTGAGTTATGAGGGAAACGCTTCAAAACTGCACAGTGAACTGCCACTGTTTTGGATTTTGAAAAAACATACAGATATTATTTTTGTATTGTAAAAATATTTTTATATAGCAGAAGGACAATGTTTTGCATCTACTAATTTTAATTATTGTGTAGGTTACAATAATGGAGGAAAAATGTTGAATATTTCCTAAATTTTACTGTCGTAAGCTGTACCTAACCCCCTTCAAGAGGTCTTTTGTTCTACAAAAAATTGAAGGTCTCTCGGAAGGATGGTGAATTTTGGAGTGAGATAAATGATCTAGAATATTAGAGCTCACATACAGTTCAAACACTCCAATCACGCAAAAATTCCTTAAGCCTTTCAGTTATATTTTCATATAAGGTATGTGATGCAAATGTGGTCAATGCAGATAATATGACCACATTAATATTCTATACCTAATTGTTATGACAACCAAAAGTTAGTGCCAGTATGTCGAACTACTTCTTAGGAAGTGTACATAATCAGCGACATTAGTGAATAATAGCAAAACTGCTTCCACAGACCTTCTTTATTTGATTTGTTGCAACGAATTAAGACGGTGTTATAATATTGCTGTTGGTAAATTTGCTTTGTATATCCTTTCAAGCAGTTGGTAATTATAGTTTCTATACAACATTTTATAACTTGTTCAATGCTCAATACATACATCCAATACTTATTTAAAATGCATTCATATTGAACTGAAAAATAGCTGATTTTTCGAGAGGTGCTTGATGCAGGTATATAGGCACATGGATATGCGATTATGTGCAGTTTGTGTTGTGTACGTACATGCATTAGGAATGTGTTGGACTCGCAAAATACTTATTTATTTGTTACACATATAACCATTGATATTTGTTTTTTTTATTTTTGTGTTTGTTAACTTTGTCATTTTTTTTTTTTCAAATTGCAATGTTTTATACACCTAGTCACAGAAACATTATTTTCAATCCAAACTTCATTAATCACCAATAAATGTTTTTCTTTCCAAAATAATTAATTTTCTTTCTTCTGGTCATATTACTTTCATATGGGCATATTACCTGCACAATGTAAGATTTTTCAAAATGTAAAAACAAAGCACACTGGTTTAAAGAAAAGTCTTGGATTATTTTTCTATGGTATGCATAAAGAATAAAAGTTCATACAAACACACGAAATTTTTATTTAGGGAATACCACAGTCATGAAAAAATTAATTCAAATTAAGGTGGCCATATTACCTTCAGGTACCTTATCTTTCCAATTCTTTATTCACCCATTTATTGATAGGTTTATTCATCCTCTTTAAATAGGACAAAAACGTCTTATCTTAGGCAATTGATTTTCTTTTTTAAAATTGAAGTTTATTTTTGTTAGCTCATAATATCTTGATCGTGGTTTAAAAATATCAGAGCTCAGCCTTCACGAGTCCGAAGTCTGATGAAACTATGAGAAGTAGGAAATTGTGATTAAAGAAGCATTACCTCAAATTTGTACGTTCCAAAGGGTTGCATTCTCTTCTACTCTCCAATACTCTGCTAAGTTCTTTCAGGTGAACCTTGAATCTTGGTAAAGTAAATGGCCTCGGCCAAACTGCTTATTTGGGGAACCAAGACAATTTAAGGGGAGATTAACTTATCCCGTAATGCGCTAATTTTCAATTTGTTTATTTAATGACTCATTATCTCAGGAACTACAGAAGAAATTGTTGTTTAGTCAACTTTCCGAAGATAAGTCCGAACTTCGCAAGTGATACTTACATAACACCATTTATGAGGCAAATAGGCCAGGAGATAATGTGGTAGTGTGGCCAGTTCCTTTCCCGCTCCATTGCATACATCGTCGATTAGTTACTTATTACACTAATCAGATAAAATTATATACTACAAATTTTACAGGATGAAGATACAGGGTATCTAATTAACTGACGCAAATTTTATAAATAACTATAGGATCTAAAAATTAAAAAAAATATATATTAAAGTGTCCCATTTTCTCAGGAACTATAAATTACAGACGTACCAAATTTTGTACACATGTTGACAACAATACATTAATGAAATGGACGTACGTTAAGTGGTGTATGTCTATTAGATTGATCAGAAGAAATCTTTTAGTTATAAAATACGAAAATAAAATCAACATTATTTGAACAGACCAAATATTTTTCTACAACTGATATCTCTTGATAAATCTTTGTCAGATTGCTTAGCAACCTTGTATCTTCAACCTTTAAAATTTTCAGTACGATAACTTCAGCAGTTCCTGAGATAATGGTTCATTAAATAATGAAATTTATCATAGGCGGTACAGAGCAGTTAATCTCCTCTTTAACTAAATAACTTATAGCTCTGGAAAGGAGAAGTTTATGATGGACAACCGGACTTATGACTGGACATTTTCATCTGAATAAGCATCTTCATTCTGTAAATTTATTAGACCTCACAGAGGGTCCAAGTTGTAGGAAATGTGGAATGAATGCTGAGTTATCACCACGTCACATTCTTCTGGTTTTTCCAGGTGTAAACCACATCAAGTGCTCGTATGTGGGCACTTGCGTGGTGCACTGTGAGCATTATGATCATAAATTGAACGACATTTAATAGAAAACCTTCCGAACTTGTCACAATTACGAATTTAAAACATAGTTAAGTGTTCTTTTTCAGTTCGTCAAACAATAAAAAAAGTATTCTTAACATCAAGAAAGCTTTGCTATTTTATAATCTGTTTTCAGTGCAAATGCTTGCTCAGAAGCGCATAAAATATGAAAGTAGGCTAGTATTTTACAGTACTGACAATAAAGTACGGAAATATCTCTATAATTATATTGATAACGAAATCTTGTTATTGTGGGATAGAAACGGAAGTATCTAGAGAAAATATGTCATATCAAAATCTTTATTTAACACAAATTCCACTTACATTGGCCGCAATTTAAATACAGGAATAACACTGGTCCATAAAAATTTTATTATCAGTCACTTTTATTATTCATTGAAAAATCTTTTACAAGTACAGATATTATTGGAGATCGATAGAACTGCGATATAAAATGACATCATTATTGAATCAATTTATTATCACAACACTTCTCAAATATTAGACTAACTTTTTAATTTCAACCACAAAATTAATATCGTACTTTATGACTAATTCTACCCCTATTTTCCCTCTTCGTTGATAAATACAGCTTCGCCGAATGTTTATGGTACGATGGTACATTCTATTACTGTGTTGGTTGTTACAGTAGTTACACTTTGCCGTCATTTTTCGAATGTTTCTATTACGATGCTACTCTTCATTAGTGTGTTGCTTGTTACAGTAGATACAATTTTGCCGTCATGTTACGAATGTTCCTATTACGATGTTACCCTTCATTAGTGTTCTTTTTGTTACAGTAGTTACAACTTTGTCGTCATGTTACGAATGTTTCTATTACGATGCTATTCTTCATTAGTGTAGTTCTTGTTACAGTAGATACAACTTTGCCGTCATGTTACGAATGTTTCTATTACGATGCTACACTTCATTAGTTTGTTTCTTGTTACAGTAGATACAATTTTGCCGTCATGTTACGAATGTTTCTATTACGATGCTACTCTTCATTAGTGTAGTTCTTGTTACAGTAGATACAACTTTGCCGTCATGTTATGATTGTTTCTATTACGATGCCACTCTTCATTAGTGTAGTTCTTGTTACAGTAGATACAATTTTGCCGTCATGTTACGAATGTTTCTATTACTATGCTACTCTTCATTAGTGTGTTGCTTGTCACAGTACATACATTTCTTCAGAATATTTCTATGACGATGCTACTCTTCATTAGTGTGTTGGTTGATATAGTAGATACAGTTTTGCCATCGTCTCCCGAATGTTTCGCTGATGATTCCAGCTTTCTTTTCTTCTTTTTTTCCCTCAGTTGCAATATACAGAATCCAGTCATCCCTATAACATATTACGTCAAATTTTGTTTTAATTCCTAGTTAGGCTGGGAATGGATTCTCTTTACAGTTCCTAAACAGATACATACATTTTTTATTTTTCCAACACAAAATAGCCAAGTGTTCTGAGAAATATATTTGTTACGCATAAGCTTGATAACTTAAATCCTGTAGTTGTTATAATTACATGTTTAAGGGGAATTGTGAAAGAAAAGAGAAAAAAGAATTGAAAGAAGAATTATAAGAGGGAAAAAGAATAGATTAAATAATATAAACATTTAAATTAATAAAACAATTATCTGATAACGTGAATAACCAAAAAATACCGAAAGGAAACGTGAAAAGTTATCATTTAGATAAGAAAATGTCTGAATAATTAAGTAAAATAGCATATAAATGAATATATACACAGAAATTAAACATATGTAAATAGACTAGGTTATTCATAAATACTTCTTGTTCAATACCATAATTACCATCACGAGGTTCACCGTCATTATCATAATCGCTATAATTCACTATAAAATTAGACCAAATGATTACTTCGAATGTCATATATCAAATGTTCAAGGATTTTTTCAAACTTCTTTTCTCTTGAGTGCAATAGTCCACAAGACGTATAGAGATAATGTTAATTAAGTCACTGTTTTAATATATATTTAACTTTATTTCAATCGGTAATTATGTATGGAATTATAGGATGGAGTAGCTCATTTAAATCCAATTTTAATCCGCTTTATTTATTACAGAAGAAAATAATTAAAATATGTCTTCATAAACCTATTGATTTTCCATCTCAAAATTTGTTTCCAGACTTTAATGTACTTAACGTAAGACAAATTTATTATATTGTATTAATAAAATTCATACATAAAAATCGAAATAATTTTGAATTGTATTCTCATAGTTATGAAACAAAAGGTATGAACTCTTTAAGATTGTTTGAACCAAAATGCAACACTGTTACAGTATTTAATCATAGTAGTAATTTAGGCCCCAGAATATATAACAAATTTATATTTAAATATCCTAATCCTGTCAATTCTAATAGTTCTAGTATTAAATTTAAAAAGTTATGTATGGATTTTATAAAAATTGAAAAATTGTAAATTTAAATTTATATACTATAATTGCATAGTAGACATACGACAAATTGTATTGCATACTTATTAATTTCAATTCAGGAATCCGCCCCTGAGCACGAGTTCTCCTCTTTCAGGGGCGAGCTAAAGTTTTTTCTGTATATATTATACTGTATGTTATGTAATAGTTATTAGCAAAATAATAAATAAATAAATAAATAAATATTATGTGCCCGAATTTTCTGGCATCTGTTAACTTTGTTGTTTTTTATTAAATGAAACTGGCAAAGGAAACAAATATTTTTGGCGAAAATATGACATTTAATTGTGAACCACAAATTTGTAGCTGCTAAAGGCTGAAGACAGTCTCTAAGTTTGGCGTCCTCAATACTCTTGTTCCAGAATCCAATTATGTAAATTACTTGTGATTGTGCAGTCTTGTTGGTCGAGGGTATATATGATTACCTCTATGAGGACGTTTCACTTATCAAGGAACCTGCTCCCGGCGTCCCAGCGCAAGGTGCTTATATTTACGTGTCCCTATAGATTATACCAAATCCCAGGTTAAAGCAGAGCTCTACCACTCCCTCATACCATTTGCAATGCTGTTTATACCTCATTCGGAAGTAGTAATTTGCTTCACAGATGACAAATGAAGGGAGGGAAATGTAAGTTTTAGGTGGAATTATCATTTCATAAAAAGTACACTATATATTTCTCAACGATTAGGGAAAACACGGAAATTTTACTTGAAGCAGGTAAAGAGATAGGTTTGGAAGTAAATCCCGAAAAGACAAAGTGTATGATTATGTCTCGTGACCAGAATATTGTACGAAATGGAAATATAAAAATTGGAGATTTATCCTTCGAAGAGGTGGAAAAATTCAAATGCCTGGGAGCAACAGTAACAAATATAAACGATATTCGGGAGGAAATCAAACACAGAATAAATATGGGAAATACCTGTTATTATTCGGTTGAGAGGCTTTTGTCATCCAGTCTGCTGTCAAAAAATCTGAAAGTTAGAATTTATAAAACAGTAATATTACCGGTTGTTCTTTATGGTTGTGAAACTTGGACTCTCACTTTGAGAGAGGAACATAGGTTAAGGGTGTTTGAGAATAAGGTACTCAGGAAAATATTTGGGGCTAAAAGGGATGAAGTTACAGGAGAATGGAGAAAGTTACATAACGCAGAACTGCACGCATTGTATTCTTCTCCTGACATAATTAGGGACATTAAATCGAGTCGTTTGAGATGGGCAGGATATGTAGCACGTATGGGCGAATCCAGAAATGCATATAGAATGTTAGTTGGGATGCCGGAGGGAAAAGATCTTTGGGGAGGCCGAGACGTAGATGGGAAGATAATATTAAAATGGCTTTGAGGGAGGTGGGATATGATGATAGAAACTGGATTGTTCTTGCTCAGGATAGGGACCTATGGCGGGCTTATGTGAGGGCGGCAATGAACCTTCGGGTTCCTTAA
Organism: Periplaneta americana; assembly: GCF_040183065.1. NCBI lineage: Eukaryota > Metazoa > Arthropoda > Insecta > Blattodea > Blattidae > Periplaneta > Periplaneta americana. Next base: position 163,884,531 of record NC_091121.1, read on the forward strand.
ATGCCAGTAAGTAAGTATATATTTCTCAGGGACACAAATTGGGTAACAATATATGCCTCCTTAATTCCTAAAGTCTTAACATTCTTAGCTCAGTTTCAAAATATCAGTGGGAAAAAAAATAAATAAACATTCTTATTTACAAATAAACTTAAAGGGAGATTCCACTGAAAACCATGAAAATTTTCCAAAAAAGGTTTATTGGTTATTTCATTTCTTTAGAATGTACTACATTTTCACACCCTAAATGGACTTAGTTCAATTCTGATTAGGCCTACTGGTAAGGGATAGGGAGTGTCTTGAGAAATCTTCCACAAATATCTTATTTCTCTACCACATATTTCATTTGGGTTCACCGGTATTTAAAACTGTATCTAAGACATGGGAAGTTGACTTTGTAATCGTTGAGATTAGGAGGATGATTTGCGCACTCTTTTTAAGGCTACAGATCTACATTTTTATATCAATTAATCTGAAACTTTTACAACATATCTCTTACAATGTGAACGTGCAATATACACAAATTTTCACTTCAATATATTAGATGTATATATGTATATTGAGATCCGAGGAAGTTGAGAGGAGATGGTTGAGTATGAGAACTCCCATTTTTGCGAGTGGAGTTTTAATATTCCAAGAATATGTTAACAATAATTATTTATATTGTACGATTATATGAAAGTCTGAACCTTTTATATTAATAAATATTAAGTAGCAATTCCAAAGTGAAATTAAAAATACTAAAATATACAGTTATATTCCAGTTAGTTTACTTAGGCCTATAATTAATTTTTGTTGTTTTTTTTTTAAATACTGAATTATAATTGTTCCAATTTTCAAAGTTTGTTTCATTTTTCTTTAAATTATTTTTTTATTTATTCCTGATAGATGTATGTAAAATATGACAAATGCTTTTCATATTTTCCCAATTACTTTGTGAGAAAAAAATATTTATCCTTTTATTTGTTAATTTTTTTAAAACTTATCACATCCTCAATAGATGGTGATTTGAATACTTTCATTAGCAGAAGAAAACACATGTGTCAGTTTACTTTACATGCTTTTGTAAACTTCTGTGCAAAATTTCATTGAAACTGGAGAAAAATTCCATTCATTAGAGCATTTTGAATGTCACAAAACGTTGAAAATGGGAAAATCGAGAAAAACGAGTATTAAAATACAGCATGTATATGATATACAGTATAATATCGATATCCTACCTTCCTATACAGGTGTACCATATACATTTTTCTCCTACATAACAGCGCGAAATATGAACTGAATGATAAGTGAAATTAGTTAGAATGAAAAACAAAGTCTATCAGAATGTCAACCGAGTGTCAGTTTACGGGGTTGCAGCTCCACGCACTCGTTGATTCCTTTAAATTCGTCCAGAGGGGCTTCAAATTGTCATAAGACCAAAAAAGCACGGATTTAGAAAACTGAAACATTATTTTATTTTTAGAGTTAAAAGCAAAATTTCCATTTTTTAATGTTTTTTATATCGCTATTTTCACCGATCCATAACCTTAAAATAATTTATATTCGACTCAGTGAATGGCATGAGAATTTTCTCAATGTGATTTTAAAATCAAAATTAGATAACTTTACCTCTAGTTATAATAATCGGACTGTTACACTTTTACTACGTCATACTATTTTCGACAAATAAAACTCTACGAAAGGACGTGTTTCAACCAATTATGGCTGTTTATCGCTACAATTTTATCATTTCCCTAGCATTTGTTTGTATTTACCATTTTCCTAGCATTTGTTTGCTAGCATTTCAGACTGCAAATTCTTTAAGTTACTATAAAACATGTTTGCGATCGTAATTTGTTTTCCGCATAGTCAACTGAAAATGGCGGCTCCGTTGAAACATTTTGGTGAAACTAATATTAATGAAATAGAATTTTAGTAGGTCAATTAATGACCTATTTTATTGTATTAGAGCACTTTATTTCTTCTAATCTTTATATACTTCTGTTTTATCACTTCCCTACCATTTGCCAACATTTCAAAATACAAATTCTTTACGGTACTATAAAACATGTTTTGTTTACCGTAAAGTTTCAAAAATAAACTGAAATTGCACTTTTTCAAATCAGATTTCTTTCAATTATAACTCCTTTTCATCACCAGATGAATTTATTATCAGACCTTTTTTATTGTGGATTTTAGTTAATTTTCGTATTTCTTTTCTTCTTTTTTATTATTATTTTATTACATTCCATTTTGTTATATTCTTCCTTACGTTTTCCACATTAGCCATTTGTAGTAAATGAGTTGCTTTTTATTATATTCCAATGTATTTTACTTTCTTTTTCCTATAATGGTATTATTTTCATGTTGTTTAGTGTCTTTTTTGCTATTATTATTATTATTATTATTATTATTATTATTATTATTATTATTATTATTTGTAATATATTAGTATTCTGTTCTGTAACTTTTTGTTAAATTTTCACTGCTTGTATACTTTGTGACCTGGTAGAGTGTAAGAGATGGCCTTAACTCTGCCAGTATAAAGAAATTATTATTATTATTATTATTATTATTATTATTATTATTATTATTATTAGTAATATATTAGTATTCTATTCTTTAACTTTTTGTTAAATTTTCACTGCTTGTATACTTTGTGACCCGGTAGAGTGTAAGAGAAGGCCCTATGGCCTTAACTCTGCCAGTATAAATAAATTATTATTATTATTATTATTATTATTATTATTATTATTATTATTATTATTATTATTATTATAGTCAACTGGAAATGGCGACTCCGTTCAAACGTTTTGGTGAAGCTAACATTAGTGAAATAGAATTTTAGTAGGCCAATTAATATTTTAGAGTACTTTATTTCTTCTAATCTGTATATACTTTCCTGTAATCGTGTAATAGTCAAATCCGATGCGAGTTTTGATTTTCTATAGCTAAATCAAAACCTGTAGTGAGAGTACTGTTGATAACATTAGCTTCTGAAACTACACAATCTTGCTTTATGCTATGAATAAGGTTTCATGTACTCTTAAGTGTCTGTAATATATGAGAGCTAGATTACTGGAGTGATGAATGGGCACAACGGCGAAATTACGTGTAAGTTTATAGTGGGCTTCTTGTTTTCAAGGAGACATATTTGAAACTTACAACTTGCAATATCTGAAACTAACCTGCTAGTCTCTGCTAATAAACTCTGAATGCCTTTATAAATAGAAACTTGGAGAAGTAATATGACGGTGCGAAGGATACGCGCTCAAAGAGCTTAATGCTCTGCTGTAAAGGTTATATTAAATTTCTGGAATTAACCTCAGCGTGTCTCATTTTGCTGAGCAGCTTTCTTGAAAGTTCATAAAGAGATTTCGGAGTCTGAATAAATAAGTTATGTAATTTGTCTGGCTGTCTACTTAAAAGTGACACGAGCTTCTTTGTAGAGAGTGTTAGGTGGCGTGTAACGTATTTAAACGTTGAATCTCTGTGAAAAGCAAAACAAAAGTTTATACCAAGAAAAAGTCAGTGTACTACAAAAAGGAGGAAAATGTTAAAAATTATGAAACAAAGACAAATTCGAGAGAGACAAAAGGATTTTAGATCGACTGATATAATAAGTTGGCACAAACGATAAATATGAAATATGAGCTGAAATTTATTTATTTATTTATTTATTTATTTATTTATTTATTTATTTATTTATTTATTTATTTATTTATTTATTTATTTATTTATTTATTTATTTATTTATTTATTTATTTATTTATTTATTTATTTATTTATTTATGTATTTATTTATTTATTTATTTATTTATTTATTTTTTATTCATTCATTCATTCAGTCACTTACTCTTTTTTGTTTCTGTTTTTTATTCCATATTATTTTATTTATTCCGCTATTTAATCACGAAATTTCCAACTTCAGATAAAACGCTTTGAAGTAGGAACTATACCTTTGTGTAGAAATGTCCTTCTTCCTTAGCAAGCAAACAGAAAACCAATTTTGTACTTACTTACGGAAATCGGAGCTTCATTGTCGACCTCACATAAACCTGCCACCTCCCTCAAGTCTATTTTAATATTATCATCCCATCTCCGCCTTGGCATCCCAAAAGGTTTTTTTCCACTCGGGTCTTCCAACTAACACTCTATATGCATTTCTAAATTCACCCATACGTACTATATGTCCTGCCTATCTCAAACGTTTGGGTTTAAATGTTAACTGTTATGTTTTATTTAACGACGCTCGCAACTGCAGAGGTTATATCAGCATCGCCGGATGTGCCGGAATTTTGTCCCGCAGGAGTTCTTTTACATGCCAGTAAATCTACTGACATGAGCCTGTCGCATTTAAGCACACTTAAATTCCATCGACCTGGCCCGGGATCGAACCCGCAACCTTGGGCATAGAAGGCCAGCGCTATACCAACTCGCCAACCAGGTCGACCGTTTGGGTTTAATGTTCCTAATTATATCAGATGAAGAATACAATGCGTGCAGTTATGCGTTGTGTAACTTTCTCCATTCTCCTGTAACTTCATCCCTCTTAGCCCCAGATATTTTTCTAAGCACTTTATTCTTGAACACCCTTAACATCTGTTCCTCTCTCAAAGTGAGAGTCCAAGTTTCACAACTATACAGAACAACCGGTAATATAATTGTTTTATATATTCTAACTTTCAGTTTTTTTGGAGAGTAGAATGGATGATGAAAGCTTCTCAACCGAATAATAACAGGCATTTTCCATATTTATTCTGCGTTTAATTTCCTCTAGAGTGTCATTTATCTTTCATACTGTTGCTCCCACATACATGAATTTTTCTATCTTTTCAAAGAATAAATTTCTAATTTTTATAGTTCCATTTCGTATTACATGTTCTGGTCACGAGACATAATCATATACTTTGTCTTTTCGGGATTTACTTCCAACCCTATCGCTTTACTTGCTTCAAGCAGAATTTCCGTGTTGTCCCTAATCGTTATTGGATTTTCTTCTAACATGTTCACGTCGTCCGCATAAACTAGCAGGTGATGTAACCCGTTCAATTCCAAACCGTCTGTCATCCTGGACTTCCTAATGGCATACTCTAGAGCAAAGTTAAAAAGTAGGTCTAAAGGTGATAATGCATCTCCTTGCTTTAGTCCGGAGTCAATTGGAAAAGCGTCGGACAGAAACTGGCTTATACAGATTCTCCTGTATGTATCACTAAGACATTTTAATTAATCGAACTAGTTTGTAGGGAATATCAAATTCAATAAGAACATAGCATGAAACTTCTCTCTTAGCTGAGTCTGCTAGATTTATATTTTTAATATAAGGTTACATACCCGTTCAGCAATAATTTCACCATTCTCTTCCAGACTCCAGTATTACAGATTGTCCATTTTACATATTGATTACGGCGAATTTAGAAATAAAGATACTCACAGAAAACACTAAGGATGTAAGTAGAACTTTATGTTCACATATCCATAGTAACAGTAATAATATTATACATAATTGTTATAAACTAATGTTCTTGTTCAGGAACAATCATATGCATGTTTTTCTTAACAAGAAATTGGTCCAATTCGGAAAGCAAGGCGATTCCAGTTTATATTGATTGATGGAAAAGCGTTCATTGGGAAACAAACTTTCGGGGGGGAAAAAAAGGATTCTGAAATAATCTTGTTCGGAAAAATAACCATTCTATTCGGAATAAAACTTTCGGAAAAATGGTTTCGGAAAAATAGGCGGCAACGATTCATTCATTCAGTCGATCTGGTTGGCGAGTTGATAAAGCGCTGGCCTTCTATGCCCAAGGTTGCGGGTTCGATTCCGGGCCAGGTCGATGGCATTTAAATGTGCTTAAATGCGACAGGCTCATGTCAGTAGATTTACTGGCATGTAAAAGAACTCCTGCGGGACAAAATTCCGGCACATCCGGCGACGCTGATATAGGGCCGAATTCATAGTCAACACTTATCGTAAGGAAACACTTAAGCAGTTGCTTATAATAATTTCCAATTCATAAATCCCACTGAAGTGAACACTTATTCAAATAAGGTAGCTTGTCAGCTTACTCAAGTGTTTCCTCATATGCATTGGAATCAGCTGATTCGGTATACAATGGATGATGATTATGATTTAATTTAATTTATTGAGTTCTGTAATTAAAATGAAAATGAGTTTCGGCAAGCAAAAGATATATCAGAGATATGGAAAACCCTTTAGAGATGTATAATGATCAATAATTTAAGAGGAGATACCGTTTCGACAAGAACACTGTTGTGGATATTCTGGTGTCTCTCATTTCAATTCACAATACAACCATGAGGCTTACCGATTTCGCCACTGCTGAAAGTACTGGTTGCTTTGGGATTTTATGATACAGCAGCATTTCAGGTAGGCATTTTATTTCGAAAAGTATTCACGTCCCAACAAAGTGTCATTTGCATTTTTGTTTGTATTCTACCCAAGGAATAAGCTGTTAGAATTTGCGTAATTATATCATTTCCACTTTGTTTAGCATAAAAAGAACTGAAAAATAAATTAAAATGATTTACTTACAGGAATATTTCCGGAGTTTGCATTAAACTCAACAGCAAATTTAATTCCATGTCAATTTCTTCTTTTGGAGAGAACAATTATCTTTTTTTTTTTTTTTTTTTTTTTGCTTTCGACGATATCTCCATATTTCATAACTAGTTATCTTAGCTCACTTCTTTCTTTTCTGTAAAATGCTCTCTGGACATCTTGTATAATTTTTAGCTCTATAATATTTACTTTTGTATTTGTGTATGACAATAATGCCGATTTAACAATTTGAAGGCGCTGGAAAGCAATTGAATGTACGAAAGCGCTCACGTCTAGCCATGTTGCCATATTTCTTTCGATGTCAAGGGAATGCTCAGGGCATACGAATGAGTAGCGTCTCTGCAATACGATCTGAAATAATTGCTAAGGAAACGTTCATTACTTAAGTGTTTCCTCATTTTATAAGTGACGACTATGAATTCGACCCATAACTTCTGCAGTTGCGAGCGTCGTTAAATAAAACAATTTTTTTCATTCATTCATTCATCCAGTTATTAATTAATTAATTATTTCTTTCATTCATTCATTCATTCATTCATTCATTCATTCATTCATTCACACCATATGTTCATTCGTCCGTCCCTCCATTCCTCCATCGGCCATTTTTCCGAATCGTTTATTTCAAATGACTATTTTTCCAAAAGAGACACTCAGATTTTATTTTCCGAAAGCTTATTTCCGAACTTCGAATACTATTTATTACGAATAATGTTCACAACATGTTTAAACAAATAAAGATGTAAGGCTGAATGACGTCTATTTAATTTAAATAAATTAGTAATTGTTATCAACTTAAAATTATAAATACCTACATAAATTATACAGTCAAGTTGTGTCAATTGCACAAAGATACTCCAGGCGACAATTTTCTTCCTTGTATTGGTGGTATTCCAAAACAATCGATTTAATTCCTCTTTGCTGCATTATCCTTCTCTTTCCATGTAATGATTTCGCTTGTCATATTCTAAATTCTCCTAGTAAAGTTTCTCTCTCATTTTGTTCTTTTTAGGTTTCACTTAAAACTGTATAAAGTTTCGGTGTTATTTTCCGACGACCAATTAGAGGCGATTGTGAAATCCTTCGCTTAAGTTGTTGGTGCGATGTTCGTCACGCAGAATATCGTGGTACTAGTTCCAGATAGCAAACAGTGATTTTCGGTCTGTGTTGTAATTTATTTAAAAGTACTCCAATATAGTTTCAATTTCTTCACAACAATTTTTTTTTCGCTACAGCCAGACAAAAAGAAATGCGAGTGCTACAATGGAGTTCACGTAAGATTATTTCCTAAGAATCTAATATTGTTGTCTGGCTATGGAGAGAACTAGGGTCTATAAACACGAAAACTATTGGAAGAATAGTAAAAGAGAGGGCAAACGAAATTTCTAGACAAGATATTTTTAGTAATATTAAAGACATTGGATCACTAAAATACTATAGGGAGGTTAAGCAGTTTTGGGAACAGGAGGAATATGTTAGACTAAATTCAAGGGAAGAGAGAACAGGAATGGCATGGTGGATATTAGGTATCTGGAGACTCAAGAATAAGAGAGGGAACGTAGAGAAGGATAAATGTCCTTTGTGTGGACTAGCTGAAGACGCAATGCATATTGCGCTAAAGTGTCAGGCAACGAATGATTTGAGACACAGTTGGGTAGATAAAAAATTTCTACAAAGAAACGCTATAGTAGCTTATAAAAAAATGAATGGTCACCTAAGCGCCAGCAATTTTCATAAATTAGAAAAATTTCTTTTTAGAGTTAAAATTAGATGGGAAGAGAAAGTCAAAGCTCTAACGGAGATGGAATTATAAATGTTGAGTAGTCACACGATAAGAAACTATGAAGAGTAGTCAATGAATTTAACAGAATAATTCTTAAGAGATTGAGCATAAAATGAAAAAGCTAAGGTAGGAGTTTTAAATACAACAGCTATACTTATTATTAGTTGTGTATTATTATTATTATTATTATTATTATTATTATTATTATTATTATTATTATTGTAAACAGAGGATGCTTATAGGTCCATTATGTATTAGTTTGTGTTATATTTATATTGAGAGTGATGGCGGATTGAGAACTGGAATACATCTAATCCGCCATGACGTGAACAATGATTGAGGAAATAAATAAATAAATAAATAAATAAATAAATATTGTTGTCTTTTTAATGTTGCCAATTGTTACCAGATACCACCAGAACAGGTGAAATCGCAATGTACAAGGAAAAAACTTGTAGTAGAGAAAGAGAAATGTATTAATATTCTTTCTGCTACTGTGCAAGTATGCACACTTGTCATTGGATTAATTATTTATTTCGAAATATCAGCGGTATAAATTGATGTACATACACTGTAATCGTCTTTTGGGAGGAGCTCATAACTTGTGATGGTAATGTTATGCATTGAATATACGAATATAAAAGTATTTAGAAATCCTTCATATACACAAAAAAGTGATTATTTTCTTAATTTGAGAAGGTAATAATTAATATTGTAAGTAAAATGTGGAATTTGCTAAATAATACGTTATGAATTTTTATATTTGTAAATACAAGTTATTGGAATAACAAACCCTCATTTTGTGACAATATTGTATAAAAATGTGTTCAAAAAGTTTCCAAGAAATATTACCATTGTATGTATTTTCACAATTGAAGAATGTCATCCCAAAACACGTTAAAAACATTTTTGTTAAATGACTGAGCTAGTGCTTTTATCAATCTGTCTACGGACTGAACGAGTTTTCAAATGTCATGCACAATAACACAAACTTTTAGACAAGGATTGGCGTTATTTTGTTTGAATATAATGATACAGGTCTCAAATATAATCATATATATATATATACTTATGCATAAATTGTAAAAATGAACTGACAAACAAACAGATAAAAAAGTTTTTTTTTTTTTCCTTCTAACATGTTAATAATGTCAAAACAAGTGCTTATACAAATTTTGGCTACTCGAGCGCAATTACGAGGGCCGTAAAATAAGTTTCTCTGGGGCTGTTTATAGAAAGAAAACACAGTTTTCATGAAAAGATTTATTGGAACAAATACAGCAATTGTTGAGCTATTTTTCAACATATTCCCCATCGGAATTGAGACATCTTTGATACTGTGGGATCAACTTTGGAAAAATGGTACGTGATAGAGAAAATCTGAGACCAGTTTGGATTCAGCATCCCAAGAAATTATACATGTAGCTTAAATTTTTAGGAAAAGTTTTATGATCCCTAATTTTGCAGGCCTGTGTTATTTATTAAGAACTTTTCAAAATCGTAAATTACTCTACCTCACAACTTTACTTGAATCTCGAAATTTCGAACTGAATATAAAAAGGTTTGAAGAATTTTACCTCCGTGAAGAAAGTTATTTGTTCTTAGTGAGCAAACAGAAAATCAATTTTGTACACTACCAATATATTTTACCTTCTCTGCCAGACTTAAATTTATAATATAAGCATACATACCCGTTCAGTATTAATTTCACCATCCTCTTCCAGATTCCAGTATTACAGGCATATTGCATATAATTAAGAAGAATTTAGAATAAAATTAGATATACTCACAAAAATACTAATGTTCCGATACGTATCCATAGTAACAGTAACAATAATATACATGAATAGAAATTATTTATTAATAACTAACGTTGTTCTTGCTAAGGTCAGTTATGTATAGGTTTTCTTATCCATAAATTTGTCCAATTCGGGAAACAAGACGATTTTAGTAATTTATTTCCATTCATAAAAGCATCCGTTGGAATACAGACTTTCGGTAAAACTGATCTTGAAATAATCTTATTAAAAAACAGTCGTTCGGAGCAAATTTTCCGGAAAAATTAGGTGGCAACGATTTATTTATTTCATTTATCGAATCACTACTTACTCACTCACTCACTCACTCACTCACTCACTCACTCACTCACTCACTCACTCACTCACTCACTCACTCTTTCCTTTATTGATTTATGTATTCATTTATTTATTCATATATTTATTTATTTTTACGAATCAAATACAGAGTGGAAGTAAAATAGCCTTGTTGATTTCCAGAGAGAATAGCTCATGTTGTACTTACTTACTTACTGGCTTTTAAGAAAAAGAGGTTTTGTACTACTTAATATTTAGATTAGTATTGAAATTAAATTTTACATCATTTTTTCTAAGTAGTACACTTTAATTAATTATTTTACTTGATGTAGTTTCCATGTATGATCGTTCACCTCTGCGTCGGCATGTAGACGTGAGGTCAGCAGTCAGCTGGTCTGTCTTGGCTCTTCATGGGCTGTAGCGCCATGGATTTACTTTATTTTTAGTTTCCATGTAGTCTACCACAAGGCCACTCTTATCCGGAATTAGTAGGTATAGAGGAGTCTATATTGAAGGGATGTTTGGACTTATCCATTACATGGGGTGTACTACGTTAAAATGGTAATATTTGTGTAGAAAAACGATTAAAATATCATACAAAATAATGGGTATTAATAGACAAAATATGTAAAGAAAATATCAAAGGAAATAAACATTATTTTACATTAGTAATGGAGATTTATGGCCAAAATTAAATGAAAATGCCTAAAAAATGACCGAATAAAACAAAAGATGCTCTTACGAGTTGAAAAAGGCAAAAAATGCAAAAAAAAAATGCCCTAACAAATATGTCTTAAAACACTCAGTTTATCACATAACATATCAATAATAAAGCAGCTATGTTTCTGGCTTACTAGAAAAAAGATGCAATTTCATCAAAATCCTAGCCCTAATCATCATCATCATCATCATCATCATCATGGTCATCGCTGGCCTTCTATGCCCGAGGTTGCGGGTTCGATCCCGGGTCAGGTCGATGGCATTTAAGTGTGCTTAAATGCGACAGGCTCATGTCAGTAGATTTACTGGCATGTAAAAGAACTCCTGCGGGACAAATTTTCGGCACAGAGGCGACGCTGATATAACCTCGGCAGTTGTGAGCGTCGTTAAATAATTTCTTTTTTAATCATGGTCATGGGCGTAGCTCGGGCGGTAGCGCGTTTGCCTGCTGCACAGGAGTTGCATTCGAGCATGGATTCGATTTCCGCTTAGGATGATTACCTGGTTGGGTTTTTTCCGAGGTTTTCTCCAACTGTAAGGCGAATGTCACGTTATCTGTGGTAAATAGTCGTCCTCATCTCCCAAAATACCATCTCGTTATCACCAATTCCACCGACGCTAAATTACTTAATAGTTGATACAGTGTCGTTAAATAACCAAGTAAAAACCATAGGCCTAATCATCATCCTTATTCTTTCCAGGTTTAGACTATCAAGACTGTTCCAGTTTCGCATTTTCTTGCCAACTTTTCTTAGGTAGTCCTCTGTCTCGGCGACTGGTGGGGCCATAATTTAGTACTTGTTTTAGGATCCGGTTCTCTTGCATTCTCTTCATATGGTTTATCTAACCATCTCTGTATCGAGTTAGTTTATTGTAATACTCTCTACATTGATATAATTTTTTATTTTAGTATTTATAATTTTATCCAGCAATGTATAGCGTTTTACAAGTCTTAGGAAGAGCATTTATGCCGCTTCTTTTCTCCATAGATCTCGTTTATTTACAACCTATGGTTTGCTTCCATGAAGTACCGGTAATGTTAGTGTACAGCCATCACGCAGTAAAATTCAACTAGCGCATCCTTCCCAATTTGATCTCTTAGATTTCTTCTTATGTTCTACATAATAATTGGTATTTACTCGTATTTAATTTATCTTCTGTCGAAGAAACGTCATTCACTTTATCCCAATAGACAACCAAAATCACGCCACTATGGATAGGTAAACATGCTGGTTTAACGATTTTTAATACTTAAAAGAAAACAAACTTTAGGCCTAATTGAATATAACATTCACTAGACCTGATTGAAGCCGAAATTTCGATAGAAAATCTGAAAAAGTACAAGCTCCAGATATCGATCAAATTCCAGCAGAATTAATACAAGAGGGTGGAAGCGCATTATCTAGCGAAATTTATAAACTTGTACTTGCTGTTTGGGAAAAGGAAATTCTACCAGAACAATTGAAGACGTCCATAATTGTACCTATTTTTAAGAAGAGGGACATGACTAACTGTAGTAACTTTTGAGGAATATCACTTTTGTTGACGTCATACAAAATTTTGTCCAATATTCTTTTGAGAAGATTAACTCCATGTGTATATGAAATTATTGGGGATCATCAGTGAAGTTTTAGACTTAATAGAACGACTATTGATCAGATTTTTTTGTATTCGACAAATATTGGAGAGAAAATGGGAGTATAAGGGTACAGTACATCAGTTATTCATAGATTTCAACTTGATGAAATGGACGGCTTTCTCGAACATGCTGTGTCTTTTCTCTATCAAAAATTTGAGTTCCCAAAATCAGGACACAATTGAATAACATTTTAAAAATATATTGCAATTCCCCCCTGGATTATATCGGTAATAAACTTTTATAGACTCTTCCAAATGGATTATGTATTTATGTGGACTCCCCTTTCCCTTGTGTTTAGGAATGGACTCATTCACATTGTTGAATTTATTGGCTAGACATAAGCATTTCCATGGCAATGAAAGTCGAATGACGTCAACATAATTTCAGTTCAAGAAAATCCCTTCATTTCTTTTCTATTAATGTAGCTCGAATATATAGTGAAGAATCGGTAGAACGGAGAAAAATTCTCTCCGGCACCAGGACTCGAGACCGGGTTTCCAGTTTTACGTGATGACCCTTTATCTACTAAGCCACGCCGGATTCAAGTTCCGATGCCGGGTTGAATCCCTCTCGTTAACTTGTGAAACCAAATGCATGTGTACGCCGTAGCTTATACTCGTAGTAAGAATCTTATGGTGGGGGATATGAATGCTAGCTTGAAGTGTAGCGAGGGAGAGTAGCTTCTCAGTCCACTTTCTGCTTCCCCTCACGTGCAGCTAAGTTTCACGAGATACCATACACGTCAAAATTAACACTTCATCCCGAAGTACCTCTATGTAACTGCGAGGTTAGAAGTGATACATATTTCATGTACAGTATTTGAAACTGATATTATTTATATAACGGTTATGGCAAGAAACCTTAATGCTGCAAGGAAGGCACGATCATGGTTTGGAACATAACCTTAAGCTTGATGTTTCGGCGGTGTCATTGCGATCTTCTGAGTTGCCTTAGGTAGTAGCCTGAAAAAGTTACCCAAGTTACATGTATTAATGGAGAATTATCTAATGTAGCTATTATTGATATTGGTGTTCCCCAAGGCTCGGTTATTGGTCCATTTATTTTCCTGATTATGACTTAATGATTGTGTGACTGCAACCTGTGTATATTTTTGTATGAACTTTACTTTGTTTATAGTTTGATTTTTCTTTTTATTTCTATTATTATATTTGTATTTCTGGTGGTGTGGAAGAGAAGGCCTAATGGCCTTAACTACACTAGAATAAATAAATAAATAAATTAATTAATTAATTAATTAATAAGTAAATAGATAAATAAGTTAATTAATTAAGTAAATACGTAAATAAGGAAATAAACAAATAACTTAATTAATTAATTTTAATCTTAACTGCGTTTCAGTTTTGTTTGCTGATGATACGTCCCTTTTTTCCTCTATGCGTGACATTGATGATGTAAACCTTTTTATGAAAACTTTTTTTTCAGGTATCTGGTTTCAGTCTAATGGATTTAAACTTGATAGTAATAAAATTCAACATTTATTATTTACTTTGAAGCATGTACCTGTTGAATTTGTATCAGAAGTTAAGCTTCTTGGAATTATTTTGGACACTAAACTGACCTGGGATGGACATGTTAATTACGTGTGTACTAGATTATCTCGTGCTTTGTATTTATTATGTCATCTGAAATCTAAAGTATCAAAAGAATATCTTAGACAATGTTAGTTTGCTTTCTTCCATAGTATTATAACTTATGATATACACATTTGGGGCAATAGTGCCAATGTTGACAAAATTCTTATTCTCCAAAAGAAGGTCTTACGTATTGTTCGCCGTATTGTAACACATTGTCGACCTTTATTCAAAGATCTTAATATTCTCACAGTTGTTAATTAGTACATATTTGTCTTATACAGTGGAAGCTCTTAAGTTCGACAGAAATAAAGTTCGACATCCTATAGTTCGACTGCTTACGTAGGAGAATTAGATACGCCCCTATACGGGCACTAAGAAATGGGTTTGCCATTTGAAAGGACATTGGTCCTTTGTCTTGTAGTGATACTTTTGTTAAAGGAAAACAGAATATTTTATTGATTAGGACATCCATATTGATGACTGATTTTAAATTAATGAACTCTTCTTTTTCTATTTGAGAATTGTGCTGTTTGTGAGACGGAACTGTCGAAACCCACTGTGGTACTAGAAGCGCATACACAAGTCTCGGGGCGGGCAGGAAATGCAAGTACAGTACTGTATTCGTTGATGGATAACCAATAAGAATTTGTATTTATTTTACCTGCCACACCCATTACCCTTATTGGTCAGAACTTTCAATTCTGTTCTGTCGAACTTAGGAGAGTCCATTATACTTACTAAAATTAATTTACGCAATTTGGACTTACAGTCTCAATTCCATAGTTATCCAACCAGGATAGTTCGTCCCCATGTTAGATTAAATAAAAGTAAAAAGTATTTCTTTTAATAATGCAATTTATATGTTCAATAAATTAGCAAAGGATGTCCATACTGCAACCGTAGCGAAAATGTGACTCGATTTGTATTTGTCTCTGACCTGCGAGTGGCGTATCGTCGCAATGTCTCTCTCGAAACCATGTACCTCTACAAAAACGAAAGTTTGAAGTAGGATAGGAGGACGCATTTTTTTGCTGCCAATATGATGAGAATATTAAATGCATGATTTTTCACAAGTATTACGAGGAAAACGGTTGTAAGACATAAAACAGCATTATACTACATATTACTCATGAAACATTAAAAGGTTGTGTTGTTGTTGTTATTATTATTATTACTATTATTATTATTATCATCATCATCATCATCATCTCTGTATGTCGATCATTTTTCAGCAGATGTACGAATAATGCGGTTAGATCTTCAATTTAAACGCACAGATTTACAACGTGATGTTAAAATATGAAAGCTAGATGTAAGGACTTGACAAATGTTGAACTTTTCAAATCTTTGCCAAAAAATAAATATCCGAAGCTTCGTTCTTTCGCTTGCTCTGTTGAAGCCATGTTTGCTACAACTTATGTTTGTGAAAAATTATTTTCAACAATGAAAATAGTAAAAACCGAATTTAGATCACGACTGACAGACAAATACCTTCGCGATCACCTGCAACTGGCAGTAAGTGACATAATTCCTGGTTTTGAAACTCTGTCGCAGAAACATTCTGATGACATTTTGCAATTCATTTTGATTGATTTTCAGAAAAGTCTGTAATATATATTAGGAATATTTGTTTTTCAGTCACTGACTTTACTGCAATATATGTAAGGTACAAAACCTTTACGTTACATGTTTTAAAAATCGTATGAACGTTTTCGCTGGACTATGCCAACATCATCAGATACGACATTCATTCTAGCAATATCATTAGTCTCTACAAATACAATACATATTAAATAGCATACAGAGCAATAAAACATACTAAAAACCAACATAATTAGGATACAAAATGTCATTCTTGTGTGACTGCCCTTATTGTCAACTGTATTTTTAACTATTTGACAGTAAGGGCAGCCACACAAGAATGACATTTGTATCCTAATTATGTTGCTTTTTAGTATGTTTTTATTACCCTGTATGCTATTTAATATGTATTGTATTTGTAGAGACTAATGATATTGCTAGAATGAATGTCGTATCTGATGATGTTGACATAATCCAACGAAAACGTTCATACGATTTTTAAAACATGTAACGTAAAGGTTTTGTACCTTACATATGTTGCAGTAAAGTCAGTGACTGAAAAATAAATATTCCTAAAATATATTCTGATGACAGTTAATTTTAGGTTGTGATAATGTGTCCTATGTTTTCTTATTCATTTCTTTCTTCGTTACACGTAATAAACATTAGTTTGTAGCCTTGTACTGTATGCAATTATATTTAAGTGCTTGACGTAAGGAAAATGAAAATCCTTTAATAAGTCAGATAGTTGCTTCACTTCCCCTTCGGGTGTCCGCCTCCCTCCATAGGTGCTATGCACGTTACAGGTTACACAGTGGCTCGGCGCACGATCACATTTTTGCCACGGCTGCCATACTGTGAAGCTAACTAAATTTAGACCTGTTCTTAAAATATGGCTTATTGATAATATGTTGTAAAATATTAATGAGTCAGAAAATTCTCATGTAAATCTTGTTTATTAATTATTTTCTTGTAACTTCAGGCATCTGAAGTTCTTGACAATAAACTGATTGATTAATTTTGACCTCATCGTGTATTAACCCAGTGTCAGATGGATAAAGTCAAAATATGGGGTTAAAGGCGCGTCTCCACTTTTAAACATTTAACAATAACATGTTAAATATAACATGTTGAATTTAACATGTATATGGACATTTCAAGTCTCAATTGACTTAACATGTTAACTAAGTATGTTGAATTTGACACTTTTAACATGTTGGCGTGTTTTCCAGCAGAAATGGAAAGCATGTCAAGTCAATTCATTTGCTCGTGCAGAGTCGGTACAATTCGGCAAAGTTCTTACAGTTTCCATAGCAACAACTATAAGTTCCAATTTTGTGGCGCGTATCTTGATCATTTTTATACTATAACTAGCCGTACCCGTGCGCTCCGCTGCACCTGTTAGAAATAAATATAAAATAATTACATAATTACAATAGGACGTTTGATCCAGGGAACAACTTTTACAACAGCGCAAGATAATCTGCTTCGCTCATTACCCAATTTTTTTTGCATTGCATTTATTGCATATATATTTGATGTATTTTAACACTATTCAATTGAGCATAGTTAAAATTTGAATTATAAAATAATGGATTGCTAAGCTAACGTACTATTACTGCATACTAAATCAATACACTCTCGTTGTTCGTTAATTCTCTGAGATTAAAATGAGTGTACATAAATATTGTTTTAAGAAATACAGAAAACGAATGTACAAAATAGCCTATCACATTTTCTGTGCATAAGAAGCTATTTTAATCTTACCTGTCCTCGATTTACTCAGACGTTACTGTAATAACATCATAGCATTATCTCCATCTAGAGAAACTACACTTTCCAATGGTGAAATAATAATTAATTATACAAATCGGTTAATTTAGCTTCTGATATTACTTCATACAAACACAGAAACATTCTCTGTAGGCTATGTTTAATAGCTTTCGTTTGTTGATGTCCAAGGCCCCTTATAGACGAAGTCATTTGTTCTTAATTCATTGCACCGTCTTAGATGGCGTTATTTTAATTTTAAAACTCATTTATCTCATTAAATATCAGTCCTATCAAAATTTTGTAAAGAATAAAACTTATCGGAAATCATTTTTAAAGAAACTTTTGTTATGTAACATTTTTTACAAAAATCAATAATAAGTGAGATATTTCGATTTATTTAAATCAGACCCCCTTATAACCCCCCTTTTAAATAAAGTATTTTGAATGCCATATAGCCTAAAATCTAAGTTACAACGAACTTAATTTATATTCCAATTTTCATATAAATCGGTTCAGCCATTATCGCGTGAAAAGGTAACAAACATACAGACAGACATACAAACAAAAATTTCAAAAAGCGATTTTCGGTTTCAGGGTGGTTAATTATATATGTTAGGACCAATTATTTTTGGAAAATCGAAAATTACCAGAAAAATTTCGGCTACAGATTTATTATTAGTATAGATTGGTCCTTGGTGTTGGCTGTAAGTTGTTCGAAAGAATGGAGTGGACGAAAGGAAATACATTAGAATAAAATTAATGCACTGATGGAAAGGCCTTGTTTGTGGGATGTGTCTGCAAAAGAATACAGAGACAAAACTAAGAAGGCCGACTGTTTTAGAGAATTGGAATTATTATTTAACTGTTCTCGAGAATACAATTGACAGTTTTCGCACTCTCATCGTACGCTAAACGTTAATGCTATGTTGACGTCAATAATGGCCGTATTTGGTGATGTATGTTAACGTTCGTAAAACTTCGGAAAGAATAATTGTACGATATTACCCACTCCTTTAACATCTATCATGTCGTAGGTCCTATGATAATCACGCTGTAAGTTTTTTAATTGAGATGAAATGGCTGATCTTAACTTGTATATTTCTTTGATGTAACACGAAGTATATTAAAATCGTGTTCTGACATTCTCAGCAAGTTTTTGAGTCCAAATCGATACTGTATTCAACTTTAAGCTCGTTTAGAATGTATCCTGCATAGTGTCTTTTACTAAGATATTGCCGCATCCACATTCTCATTTTCTTCCTTTTCAAAGCCTTGTAACAAGCAATAGAGGCAATTACAAAAGTCATATCATCATCTGAGTCCATTACCCAAGGTTTGAAAATAAAACACTATCTATAATAAAATCTCATACAGAGTATTCCGAATCTCACCGGTCCGGTGGCATCAATGACGTCACGTTGCAACGAAAATAAGGAACAAAACTGCTGGAAGAATCGATGCTGTCATGGCGACTGTGTAAGTGGTTATCTGTGCTACGCTAGCAAAATTTTGCGAAATTTCCGTACTGCCATCTCGTTCAAATAAAAGAGATCATAAACAATTTATTTCTTGAACCGTTGGTAATAACTGGTCCGTTGACATGTTCGCTCATAAGCCATTAACATATTGTTTTTACGTTGTGCTCATTACAAACAATACAGCAGAACACACCGCCATGACACAACAGTGCACGATGTCATTCGTCTGCTAATTCCCGCCCTATACAAGAACCAATCAGATTCACTGATGGCGGCTGATGGAGACTGCCACCACCTCTGCAAGTTGATGGCACCGGTGCGACACCGGTGGAGCATCAATGACGTCATCGGTGGAATTCGGAACACCGTGATGCCATCGGATTGCTCACCGGTGAGATTCGAAATACGCTCATAGACTGTTTATGGTGGACTACGCAAAGAAAATCAAGTTTAACATGTTTAACAGTGTGGACAAAGTGTTAAATGAAATTAGCATTAACATGTTCAATCAACATGTTGGGATGTTAATGGTTAACAATTTAACATTTAACATGTTGTTGTTAAATGTTTAATTGTGGAGACGAGCCTTAAGATAAACACTGTTAGGAATATACAAACTCTCCAAAAAGAAGAAACAGTAGAAATCCTCTGGAAGACAATGTTTAGTAGCCAATGTAGTGGATCAAAGCGGGGTCTTCAAAAATCTGAGTATACCCCAAAGCTTCTTCGATTCCTTACGCAAGAAGTGTGAGGTTGGGAAGTGGCGTATTCCTCGTGAAGCAATGAAACGTTGTCTTGATTCTAATAATGTGAGGATGGTTTCCGGGCTGTTGTTTGAAAACCTGAGTTGATGAACTCATGTTAATATTTAAAACATTTAATTTAAGGCGGAGCGCCTCTGGGAGAGAACGCTCTTCATTACGGCCCGGTCTGTGCCCGCGTTCTAATTATTTCACGTGATTATCACAGACACAAGACTTCATCCACTTCTCAGACCCTCCCCTTCGCAGCGCCCCCGGCGTTCCGCCCCCACGACAGACAACTGCGGATATGTAGTAAGTTACAAACTCTGGTTGCTGCCCTCCAAACTTGTGTAATACTTTGAACCAACTAAATATCCTAAGATTGAATTAGTTCAGTTGATTACGGCCTTGTATCTGCGGTCGTCCCTTTGTGATGCAGTAACATTACAGTCGAAACTAGCGATAACTTGACTCCAGCGCGAACGGATGCTGAAATAGACGCAATTCTCGTAAATAGCGGGTCTCGTGAAACTTTAAACACTCAGAACTGAATACCATTCACCATTTACTACTAAACGATGTCGAGAAAATGACATATTCGTTCTTATTACCCATTTTATGCAGTAACAAAATAGCATGATAAAAATCATCAGTAGCAGAAAACTTTCAAAGAACATACCTTTACTATAATGCGATGTAAGAGTAATGGAACGGAGAAAAATTCTCTCCGGCCCCGGGATTTGAACCCGGGTTTTCAGCTCTACGTGCTGATGCTTTATCTATTAAGCCACACCGGATACCATCCCGGCGTCGGACAGAATCGTCTCAGATTAAGTTCCAACTCTTGGGTTCCCTCTAGTGGCCCTCCCTCTGCACTATGTCATAGATGTCTATGAACGTAGGACCGAAGTCCACACATGTGCTGGGGTGCACTCTTTATGAGAGCTGAAAACCCGGGTTCA
Organism: Periplaneta americana; assembly: GCF_040183065.1. Taxonomy (NCBI): domain Eukaryota; kingdom Metazoa; phylum Arthropoda; class Insecta; order Blattodea; family Blattidae; genus Periplaneta; species Periplaneta americana. Next base: position 163,905,457 of record NC_091121.1, read on the forward strand.
AATCCCGGCGCCGGAGAGAATTTTTCTCCGTTCCATTACTCTTACATCGTATGATGACGCAGAATATCTGCATGGAAATATCATATATACTTCGGTACATTAAAATAATATATATGATATGCGTAAATCACTTCGTGATTTAAGTCGGCGCTTATTCCGTCGGATCCCGGCCAACTAGTCACTCATAACGAGTGCACCTCAGCACATGTGTGGACTTCGGTCCTACGTTCATAGACATCTATGACGTAGTGCAGAGGGCGGCCACTAGAGGGAACCCAAGAGTGGAGCTTAATCTGAGACGATTCTGTCCGACGCCGGGGTGGTATCCTGTGTGGCTTAGGCCCGGTTGCAGAAACGCAAATCAAATCAGTCCCTGATCGCCAGTCAGTTGATGTCTGATTTATTTGATTGTTCGTTGCGTTGCACAAACGTGAATCTCCAATCAACTTCTCTCAATTTACTAATTGCTGATTTGGGAAAGAAATACATTTGACAACAGCGCTATTTAGCAACCACAGCCAATTTGATGCTCTTTAAAAGTCGCGAAACGAATGCATCAAGTGGGCGGTGACTAGGAAAACAAGTGAATGTTTTGCTGGTTTGTTGCTTTTTGTAGAAAGGAAACAGGCGGATTCTATTTGTATATAGACTACAATATAGTGAAAAAAAATTAAGCAAAAAGAAAAAAAAACGTGAGGGGGCTTCTGTTGTGGGATTTGCTAGGGAAGTCTACAAGAAATTGGAATATGCATAGCCTCCATAACCTAAAATAATTCCATTTCCCATCTCTCTGTTTACAAATGGAGCTCGTAACCTACTCATTAAAAATATTGTGTTGTCATGTGTAGAACCCTGCCAACGGGCTACAACATTCCAGAATTTCAATGATGGTGTAGACTACATATTGCCTGTATATTCACAGAAAAGAAACCTTTTCTATTTCAATAAAGTTCGGCATCATTTCAACCAGGTGATTGGACGGGGATGTGAGCAGTCTATACAACCAATATTAGGCTACTCTTGGAAATCCTGGCATGGCTGAAAATTCTCTCTGGATTTCAAATCGTTCCCTGTTTGAAGTTTGGGGATTTATGAGACCCTGCCATAACAAAGCAATTTCATACGTAACATTCCTAACTACTCGGCAAATAGTTGATTTGTGGACCCTAACAAGATAACCCAAGACCATCTGAAAAATTCCAACAGCATAAAATCTCAGCATTATTAGAACTTGGTTCATAGGAGAAAGTGAAAGGTTTCGATTTGTCTGTCTGCATATAGGCCTATTTGTTTCAATTTTTGAAAGTAACAAAACACACGAATCCTTACTTAACCTAAATCTTTGCTCAAATTCTCTGTCATTATACATAAAGACAATTCATGTCCATCACGGAAACGCCTTCTTCTTAATAATATTTTTTTTCATTCTGAAATTTCTTCATCAGAAGAATCCATTATGTCGAAAACAATATTGTTACGCTGTAACTATTTACTATATAATTACAGTAACTGCATTACAAACAGAACAACATAAATAGCCTATTTGATCGATGATCAGTGACTTGACCAGCAAAAATCTGTTGATCAAATCTGATGGAAGACTGATCTCCGATCAAACACTGATTGTTCTTTCTGCAACAGAAATAGAACTGATGGCCAATCAAACCTTCCTTGATTGCCAATCATATTTTGATCTGTGTTTCTGCAACCGGGCCTTAATGTATAAAGCATCAGCACGTAGAGCTGAAAACCCGGGTTCAAATCCCGGCGCCGGAGAGAATTTTTCTCCGTTCCATTACTCTTACATCGTATGATGACGCAGAATATCTGCATGGAAATGTACTTCGGTACATTAAAATAATATTTACTATAATGTTTTTCATGCGACTTAATTCATAGTCTCATCTTCTTTGTAGCTGCAATATTTTGTCTTGGCGCATTTAAGGGGAGAGGTTGGTATTTTTTGGTGAAAAATGAGTAAATTAAAAAAAAAAAAAAAGAATCTTTAAAATACTCTGTGATATGTGTGGAATGCATTGCATAACATTTTGTGGGTATTTGTGCCCTTATCGGATGTTGAGACGTCATTTTTAAACTTCCTGCGTTATGGATTTTTAAATCACACGCCCGCTTTTATCGGTTTCCAGTAACTTTATATATTTTTTTTTTTTGCTACATTGCCAGACAAAAAGGGATATAATTTCTGAACTATTGAAGATAAAAGGTAAAAAGGTAAAGGTATCCCCGTAACATGCCATGAAGGCACTTGGGGGGGCATGGAGGTAGAGCCCATGCTTTCCATGACCTCGGCACTAGAATGAGGTGGTGTGGTCGGCACCACGCTCTGACCGCCTTTTACCCCCGGGAAAGACCCGGTACTCAATTTTATAGAAGGCTGAGTGAACCTTGGGGCCGTTGAAGATACATGCATGAAATTTAGAACACACATTCTTTAGAGTATTAGAAAACTTTTCTCTGTAACAGAATTCTGTTAATTTATTTCATTTTAAAAATACGTCCGTTTGTTTGCAAGAAAGCAAATCAGAAAATTGTTATTAAATTTTAATTGTTTATTTTACAAACGTGGGGACTAATAACAACATTTTGTACAGACAGTTTGTAAAACATGCTTTTGCAAATACATTTCAAAAAACTGTTTGAATCTATCTTTAAAAACGGTTTAGATATATCGGTTTAGTACAATCCTGCATTGGGTATATTTTTTTCAAATTTGGGCCCCCAAATAATTTTTGTTTTTTTTTTTTATATTCTATTTGGTTGAGTTGCCACAGCTATGAGCTCTCTACATACAAAAACAATAATATTTTACACCAAATAGGAAAAAAGTTAAAAAAAATACCTTCCTTTCCCCTTAATATAAATTACTACTGTGGGAGCTGACAAGAAAGTCTCTACGAGATGTTTTTTAATCAGGTGCGGTGCGGGGAGGTAATCATGAATGGAACACCGCTTTTCCTAGAACTGACCAGAGATAAGATAAGTTTTAATGAGTTATGACCCTTATGACACGAAACAGATGACATCACTGTCGCGACATGGTGTTTAATTATACCTTGGCTGAAAAGATCGGCTAGTTTGAGACCAGTGCTGTGTGGTGTGTTGTATAAGTTAAAACTGTTTTAGTTTATATTTTAAAAGTTGATCGAATGTTTTCACATTGGTTAATTACCGTAATGAATTTAGTAGTGTGTCATTTTTTTAAAAAGGGGGACAAAACCAACTGTGGTAACTTTCGAGGAATATCACTTTTGTTGACGTCGTACAAAATTTTGTCCAATATTCTTTTGAGAAGATTAACTCCGTACGTAGATGAAATTATTGGGGATCATCAGAGCGGTTTTCGGCGTAATAGATCGACTATTGATCAGATTTTTTGTATTCGACAGATAATGGAGAAAAAATGGGAGTATAAGGGTACAGTGCATCAGTTATTCATAGATTTCAAAAAGGCATATGACTCGGTTAAGAGGGAAGTATTATATGATATTCTTATTGAATTTGGTATTCCCAAGAAACTAGTTCGATTAATTAAAATGTGTCTCAGTGAAACATACAGCAGAGTCCGTATAGGTCAGTTTCTATCTGATGCTTTTCCAATTCACTGCGGGCTAAAGCAGGGAGATGCACTATCACCTTTACTTTTTAACTTCGCTCTAGAATATGCCATTAGGAAAGTTCAGGATAACAGGCAGGGTTTGGAATTGAACGGGTTACATCAGCTGCTTGTCTATGCGGATGACGTGAATATGTTAGGAGAAAATACACAAACGATTAGGGAAAACACGGAAATTTTATTTGAAGCAAGTAAAGCGATCGGTTTGGAAGTAAATCCCGAAAAGACAAAGTGTATGATTATGTCTCGTGACGAGAATATTGTACGAAATGGAAATATAAAAATTGGAGATTTATCCTTCGAAGAGGTGGAAAAATTCAAATACCTGGGAGCAACAGTAACAAATATAAATGACACTCGGGAGGAAATTAAACGCAGAATAAATATGGGAAATGCGTGTTATTATTCTGTTGAGAAGCTCTTATCATCCAGTCTGCTGTCCAAAAATCTGAAAGTTAGAATTTATAAAACAGTTATATTACCGGGTCTTCTGTATGGTTGTGAAACTTGGACTCTCACTCTGAGAGAGGAACATAGGTTAAGGGTGTTTGAGAATAAGGTTCTTAGAAAAATATTTGGGGCTAAGCGGGATGAAGTTACAGGAGAATGGAGAAAGTTACATAACACAGAACTGCACGCATTGTATTCTTCACCTGACATAATTAGGAACATTAAATCCAGACGTTTGAGATGGGCAGGGCATGTAGCACGTATGGGCGAATCCAGAAATGCATATAGAGTGATAGTTGGGAGCTCGGGGGGAAAAAGACCTTTAGGGAGGCCGAGACGTAGATGGGAGGATAATATTAAAATGGATGAGGGAGGTGGGGTATGATGATAGAGACTGGATTAATCTTGCACAGGATAGGGACCGATGGCGGCAATGAACCTTCGGGTTCCTTAAAAGCCATTTGTAAGTAAGTAAGTCATTATGTCGTTTTCTGCGAGCAAGAGTGGCCTTACACTGGCTGTTGCCTGCGTGTATGATTGGTATTACTCTACCTTCCTACCAGGACTGATCTCGTGAGCTCCTCACAGTAACAATACAACTAGGCAACGTTGTTTGAGCACGATTGGCTCCCGTTGTTCTGGGCGGCTGAAAAGCCGATCCTTTCACGATCTAAGTCGCATGAAAAGGTGTATAGTCTCGGCCTCATATTATCCATCTCTTTCTTAGATATCTCTTTTTAGTAGATTATTTTACGACGCTTTATGAACATCTTAGGTTATTTAGCGTCTGAATGAGATGAAGGTGATAATGCCGGTGAAATGAGTCCGGGCCCAGCACCCTTAGTTATCCAGCATTTGCTCATATTGGGTTGAGAGAAAACCCCAGGGAAAAAAAAAACTTCAACCAGGTAACTTGTTCCGACACGGGCCACCTGATTTTGCGGCCAGACGCGCTAACCGTTACTCCAGAGGTGTGGTCTCTTAGATATCCTATATCTATTTTTGTGTCCCTTTTTTCCCCCGACATTTTTGTATAGAGCCAAATACTTGCCTGCGGTCAGCGACAGAAGAATTGAACCGGAATATTGAGAAATCCCACATGTCTAGAAAATTGAAATTTTCAGTAGGTACACAAAACATCTCATGTCTTAGATTTGTGCGCAAATTATTTTTTTAACACTTGAGCTAAAATGAATGTTGATGGGAATATGTGGGGTTTCTCTTCATAATATTATGAGTCTACATTTTTAGAATACGAAATCATATATAACTCAATTTAGTAAAAAATAATAATTGGACATGTGAGGTTTCTCAATACTGTGATTCAATTATTGGTTGTCTCAAAAATGAAATTTTTAATATCAGTGCGTGTATAAACGGTTAGCAGATACATAGTCCGATACTAAAAGTCCAAAGCACGACAATGTCCACTTATGTCAAAGGTCCAAGCGAGGAGAATGCCCAATTATATAGTCCAAAATTAAAATGTCCAAATTTGGCGGGGGTCGGGACTTCAAAAGGTTCAACGCTTAATGGAATGTAGTCCACTTTGCAAACAAAGAAAATTGTGGAAAATATCCAGATTCACTAAAAATAAATTATCAATGAATGTAATCTATTAACTGTGTATAAATAAGTTTATTAAATTTATTCAGAATTGTTACTGTTGGGAACTGGAGGACGAATAAAATTTGATTGTTCATCATCATGTTGTTGGTCAGAGTACAGTTTCAGATTGTTGGAAATTGCTCTTCAGTAACTAGGGATTTCATTATTGTCCTTCAATTTGTATGCCTACCTACTTCGACTTGCATTTCGTAAATGGTAGTGTAAAATTTTTTGCAGAACGAAAAGTTACATTTGTTTGGATCAAATTTCTGAACATTTAAATCGCCAAACTAAAATTCTTCCAGTCATTTATTATGACTATTACACTTTTACTACGTCATACTACTTTTGACCAATAAAACGGTACGAAAGGACGTATTTCAACCAATCATGGCTGCTTATCGCACAATTTTATCGCGTCCCTAGCATTTGTTTAATTTTATCGCGTCCCTAGCATTTGTTTAATTTTATCGCGTCCCTAGCAGTTGTTTAATTTTATCGCGTCCCTAGCATTTGTTTAATTTTATCGCGTCCCTAGCATTTGTTTAATTTTATCGCGTCCCTAGCATTTGTTTAATTTTATCGCGTCCCTAGCATTTGTTTCTTTGTTTGCCAACATTTCAAACTGCGCTGGTCTGGACGTCAAAAAAAAAAAAAAAAACAGTAAATTACAAACCACTCCAGTCGATGCACAGCAGTTTCAAATATGACTCGCATTCGCATTCAAGAATTAATAAAGATCACTGGTCGTAGCTATGCATCTTCCCTGAAACCCTATTTACAAATAAATGAAGAGCACCATTCGGAAATCCTGAATAAGTTGAGGAATACACCATGTAAGCCTACATCAACGAGTTCCACTTCTTTTACGCACACGTCCAATATAACATCAACTGAACCACCAACCACTAAAACATTCAAATTTGAAAATTGTACATTCAACAATTATTCCTTTTAAAATTATTCATGTTTATTTTTTGTGTCATCGTCATTAATTAAAACTTTTCTAACACTTGTATATATTATTTAGGTTATGTTAAGGCTTCTGCTATATGATATTATGGATAGTCACGTATCAGAGATTGTTTAATATTAAGATTTATTGAAAATCATCTGTCAAGTGACGTTGATTACTGGGATTCGGATAATTGACGTGCAATGCAACTGTTTTATTAAAAATGAAACTGAATCAACAAAGTTTTCTTGACTAGTAACACTGCCATCGTGATCTAGATCGAGAAGACATTGCTAGTAATCGTCTACAGAGTTAAATGAAGATTCTATAGTTGGCACAACTGATAGCAAGATAACAGCTAATCATATCTCACTACTGCCATCTAGCATGCATCTAGCGTAATATTTGTAATGTTGAGATGGTGCAATAATACATTTGAAGACAGTTGTATTTTCGTAAGTCAATTAATATTTTATTGTATTGGAGTACTTCGTTACTTCTAATCTTTATATACTTTCTTCTAATCGTGTAATAGTCAATTAAATCCCACTCGAGTTTTGATTTTCTCTAGATAAATCTGCTCGTGTTCCATTCGCAGATTTATCGATAAGATTAAAACCTCTATTGAGATTACTGTTGATAATACACTGCTCTCTTAAAGTGACTCAGCATATTGGGGATTAAATCGATGGCTTTCCAAAAACACGCTATAAAATGATTCATGTAAAACAATTTTTATCTCGAAAAGGAATAAAAAACGAGGTAAATTGTATTAAACGTTTCTTATTTGAAATATCTCAAAGACTAACCCCTTGAAATTAATTACATTACTTACGCTTTACTCTATATATATATATATATATATATATATATATATATATATATATATATATATGGCTACAAATCATGTGAATTCTTCTTCTATTAATTGACTCGTAAACACTGAATATAAACATAATCCGTAAAGTCTCTCAATCTTTTTTCCGTTGTATCAAATATATTGCATACTTCGACAACAAATTCGTTTTTTTCATCCTTACAAATAATAGTTATTTATGGTACTTGTGAGGTAAGTGCATCTTTATTGTGCGAGTGGAAAGATTTAAGCACGAGGCGTCAGCCTCGTGCTTAAATTACAGGAGCGCAATAAAGATCACGCTCACAAACGTAATTTTATCCATAACCATAACGAAAAATTCTGTTTTATAAAAGAAAATATGTTGAAAATAAGTCCTCATTATAATGACATATCATGGCATGGATTTTAGAATCGATACGTGTACTAGGTAGGTTATGATGTAGGAGGCCATGATTAGTGAAGAATGGTATCTGAGGCATTGGATAAATAACAAATTATAATTAATTATATAATTTTAATACGTATTACTTTCATTTTAAACGTGTATTTTCGTCTTTTGGAAGTTTCAGGGATTATTTAGAAGCGTTCACGGGACTAATGTGATTAAAATAATTTCACATTTTACTTCTGTAAACTTAAGAGGAATATTAAAAACTAGCCGTACCCGTGCGCTCCGCTGCACCTGTTAGAAATAAATATAAAGTAATTACATAATTAAAATAGGACGTTTGATCCAGGGAACAACTTTTACAACAGCGCAAGATAATCTGCTTCGCTCATTACCCAATTTTTTTTGCATTGCATTTATTGCATATATATTTTATGTATTTTAACACGATTCAATTGAGCATAGTTAAAATTTGAATTATAAAATAATGGATTGCTAAGCTAACGTACTATTACTGCATACTAAATCAATACATTCTCGTTATTCGTTAATTCTCTGAGATTAAAATGAGTGTACATAATATTATTTTAAGAAATACAGAAAACGAATGTACAAAATAGCCTATCAAATTTTCTGTGCATAAGAAGCTATTTTAATCTTACCTGTCCTCGATTTACTCAGACGTTACTGTAATAACATTATATAGCATTATGTCCATCTAGAGAAACTACACTTTCCAATGGTGAAATAATAATTAATTATACAAATCGGTTAATTTAGCTTCTGATATTACTTCATACAAGCACAGAAACATTCTCTGTAGGCTATGTTTAATAGCTTTAGATTGTTGATGTCTAAGGCCCCTGTTTCGATTGTTGTTGTCCAAGGCCCCTTATAGACGAAGTCATTTGTTCTTAATTCATTGCACCGTCTTAAATGGCGTTATTTTAATTTTAAAACTCATTTATCTAATTAAATATCAGTCCTATCAAAATTTTGTAAAGAATAAAACTTATCGGAAATCATTTTTAAAGAAACTTTTGTTATGTAACATTTTTCACAAAAATCAATAATAAGCGAGATATTTCGATTTATTTAATTCAGTCCCCCTTATAACCCCCTTTTACATAAAGTATTTTGAATGCCATATAGCCTAAAATCTAAGTTACAACGAACTTAATTTATATTCCAATTTTCATATAAATCGGTTCAGCCATTATCGCGTGAAAAGGTAACAAACATACAGACAGACATACAAACAAAAATTTCAAAAATGCGATTTTCGGTTTCAGGGTGGTTAATTATATATGTTAGGACCAATTATTTTTGGAAAATCGAAAATTACCAGAAAAATTTCGGCTACAGATTTATTATTAGTATAGATGAGTCAATCATCGTGTCTGTTTAGCTCAGTTTATTAACGCGTGTTGTTATAAAATCCTATAAACCCAACTTCGCAGATTCAAGTCTCCTCGCATCCAAAAAAAAAATAGATGTGGATGCAATGCACAAATTACGACGTAGTAGATAGAGAAAAGAGGAGATTGAGTGTGTGTATATTTAAGAAATGGTAATAAAGAAGTAGAGGTGAGCTCTAGTAACTAATATATTAACGAATTTTTAAATACTTATATAGTCACAATCATGCCATGGTATGAAAGAAAAACTTCACAACCTCGAGCGGGATTCGAACCTGCGACTTTCTGTACTTCGGTCAGGCGCTCTAATTCTCCTCTCATACCGGCGACTCTGTTATAGAGTACTGTCCATAGTGTCTGATCTAGTCAGCACTGCTTATGGGTGGAAAGAAACATTCTTAATGTAAACTTCATCTTTCTTTCATACCATGGCATGATTGTGACTATATAAGTATTTAAAAATTCATTAATAGGTCACATCAGCGGACGTATATACGTCATCCAACATCGTAAGATGAAGTTTACATTTAATATATAACTTCTTGAGTAATAGTTGAATGGAAAAGTATACGTGTGTACCCTGGTACTAGGAAAATACTAATGAACTGTGAGATAAAGTTCAAACTGTGAGGTAAAGTCTTTATCTCACTAGTGGAATAAAGTAATGTTGAATAAAAGGCTATTTTACAAACGCAAAAGTATTTAGTAAAGGCATGTTTTTCGTTATGGTCATGGATAAAAATTATTTACTTACAGTTCATATCTGTGCTCTGAATCTAGTTCTAACCAGACTATATCACTATAAGCAGAAGAGGAATACAAATCAGCATAAACCCAGCCAGGATCTTGCTAGAGAAATTTGGTATTTTCATAAATGTTCATCTTTCCTCAAAAACCGGTTCCACCGCATTCAATTAAATACGATCTCACGTGCTATATATCATGTACATATATTTCAGAGTACACAAATTCAAGGACACGTCGGCACCAATCATCTAGAAATTTATTACTTTAATACCTACAAGTCTCGATTGCTGAGCAAGTGTTGCTAATTCTCCAAGCCGCGGTTCAGAACCAAGTTAAATTGTTGGGCGTAGCTTAATTTATGTTCCCGCCCGGACAATGCTTTGATAAGCCAGTTTATATCCCCCTGAAAGATGTTTGTTGCATCTCAGGTGTACAAACAACAAACAAGAAACAGGTTCCGCTCCGCATTCTCCGAGTCTCTTCCTTGCAACTTGCATTCTTAGGTTCGTTTTTTAGCTATTGTAGTTGGTACTGCACTTTTCTTTCATATGTTCTTTGTTAACAAATGAAATATCATGCACAAAAAAGGTCAGATCCTCTCATTGTTTGTTATTATGTTCAGCTTGCTGCTGAATATAAGCGGACTATGATGTTCCTTTATCGAGCAGATTTTCATCTGTTTCGCGGTGCTTCGTCTTCCTCTTCTTTATAAGGATAAAAAACGCAATTCTTTAAGTGTAACAAATAGAGATTTGAGGTGAGGTATAGTTACTTCTGAGTAAAAATGGTAACTTTCATTTATTCTAGTGTTATTGCCATATGTTGTGTTTAATTGTCCAATTCTCTTTACATAACGTCACAGTCTACTGTATACAGTCGCGAAGCTTGAGGTGTTTTTTTTTGCAAATCTCGTGATAAAGCGCTCCAAGCGGTTAGCAACTAGAAACAATAGACTGTCCATGGTCGACTTTGGACTGTGTCGTATTTCTATCGAGTGCTAGCTCGTTGCGTTTTTCACAGTGATGCTTGTGAAATGTTCGTTATTGGTTGTAATGAAAATGTTAATGGCTAAAATATAATAATTGGAATAATAATATGGTTCAAGGAGGAGACGTTTGTGGTGCTATAAATTGTGGCAACAGTAAGAGAAAGAGGCCAGAGTTATCCTTTTTCCGATTTCCGAAAGATTCAGAAAGGTTCCTGGGTTTCCACAAGATTGCTGTGCAGAAACAAAACTCTTAATTTTGAAGTTCTTTGTGACTGTTAGAATACATTATATCCTTAAATTTCACAATGAAATGTTTCAGTCTAACCGAAAGGACATTAGATACCGGTTAAAGTTCTGTCACTTAGGCTGATAAATTTCCACAGAAATAAAGGTTAGGTCTACTTTTTTTTTCAGAGGATATATTTTTAATTGTAGCTATTAATTTTGTTATTATTTTTATGTGTTATTTTACTAAAGACGTAGAAAAATTAAGTTTGTTTTAATGAAATTTATTGATCACGTTTTATTTCCAATTCTGGTGTGATTATTATTACTTAACCTCATCCCACTTTGTTAACTACGTAAGCCTACACTACAAGTACCGGTACACGTAAGTTACTCCATTAATTCTTATTTCCATTATTATTGTTGTAAAGATAGTATCAAAATTGCAGCTGAGCAGAGCATGGGTTATTATGAAACTAAGAAAAAGAAACCGTGGTTTGATGAAGATTGTTGCATGGTAGTAGAAAGAAGGAAACAGGCAAAATTGAAATTCTTACAGGATCCAGTTGAGGAGAAGAGAGATAATTATTTCAATGAAAGACGGGAAGCAAGTCGTATACTTAGGAATAAAAAGAGAGGTTACTTGAAGGAAAAACTGAATGAGGTAGAAACAAATAGTAAGAATAAAAACATTCGAGATTTATATAAGGGTATAAAGGAATTTAAGAACGGATATCAGCCAAGGGTAAACGTGATCAAGGATGAGAATGGTGACTTGCTTGCAGACTCTCCATCAATCCTAAACAGATGGAAAAACTATTTTGCGCAACTACTAAATGTACATAGGCCAAATAGAAATGATCGGGACGAAATTGAAATACAAACTGCTGAGCCATTTATACCCGAACCCACGCTTTCAGAAGTCGAAATTGCGATAGAAAATCTCAAAAAAGTACAAGTCTCCAGGTATCGATCAAATTCCAGCAGAATTAATACAAGAGGGTGGGGGTGCATTATATAGCGAAATTTATAAACTTGTACTTGCTATTTGGGAAAAGGAAATTGTACCAGAACAATGGAAGGAGTCCATAATTGTACCTATTTTTAAAAAGGGGGACAAAACCAACTGTGGTAACTTTCGAGGAATATCACTTTTGTTGACGTCGTACAAAATTTTGTCCAATATTCTTTTGAGAAGATTAACTCCGTACGTAGATGAAATTATTGGGGATCATCAGTGCGGTTTTCGGCGTAATTGATCGACTATTGATAAGATTTTTTGTATTCGACAGATAATGGAGAAAAAATGGGAGTATAAGGGTACAGTACATCAGCTATTCATAGATTTCAAAAAGGCTTATGACTCGGTTAAGAGGGAAGTATTATATGATATTCTTATTGAATTTGGTATTCCCAAGAAACTAGTTCGATTAATTAAAATGTGTCTCAGTGAAACATACAGCAGAGTCCGTATAGGTCAGTTTCTATCTGATGCTTTTCCAATTCACTGCGGGCTAAAGCAGGGAGATGCACTATCACCTTTACTTTTTAACTTCGCTCTAGAATATGCCATTAGGAAAGTTCAGGATAATAGGCAGGGTTTGGAATTGAACGGGTTACATCAGCTTCTTGTCTATGCGGATGACGTGAATATGTTAGGAGAAAATACACAAACGATTAGGGAAAACACGGAAATTTTACTTGAAGCAAGTAGAGCGATCGGTTTGGAAGTAAATCCCGAAAAGACAAAGTATATGATTATGTCTCGTGACCAGAATATTGTACGAAATGGAAATATAAAAATTGGAGATTTATCCTTCGAAGAGGTGGAAAAATTCAAATATCTTGGAGCAACAGTAACAAATATAAATGACACTCGGGAGGAAATTAAACGCAGAATAAATATGGGAAATGCGTGTTATTATTCGGTTGAGAAGCTCTTATCATCTAGTCTGCTGTCCAAAAATCTGAAACTTAGAATTTATAAAACAGTTATATTACCGGTTGTTCTGTATGGTTGTGAAACTTGGACTCTCACTCTGAGAGAGGAACATAGGTTAAGGGTGTTTGAGAATAAGGTGCTAAGGAAAATATTTGGGGCTAAGCGGGATGAAGTTACAGGAGAATGGAGAAAGTTACACAACACAGAACTGCACGCATTGTATTCTTCACCTGACATAATTAGGAACATTAAATCCAGACGTTTGAGATGGGCAGGGCATGTAGCACGTATGGGCGAATCTAGAAATGCATATAGAGTGTTAGTTGGGAGACCGGAGGGAAAAAGACCTTTAGGGAGGCCGAGACGTAGATGGGAGGATAATATTAAAATGGATTTGAGGGAGGTGGGGTATGATGATAGAGGCTGGATTAATCTTGCACAGGATAGGGACCGCTGGCGGGCTTATGTGAGGGCGGCAATGAACCTTCGGGTTCCTTAAAAGCCATTTGTAAGTAAGTAAGTAAGTATTGTTGTAAAGGGAAATGGAAATTAATATTTATTGGTTTCATAGTAATTATCGCTATAATCTTGAATGAGTGAAGATATTATAGTAAATTTCAGTTCGTTTTGCACAAACAAAAATTATATTAACTTATTTCTTGCAGGTATCTTCGAGTTTATGGTGGAATTTTATATACTTCATTAAAATAATAAATTAACTTTATGCATTTAATATTTCAATAATGGAAGGAAGGAGAACACGACAACGAAAGTGTAACATATTTTGTCGTCTGCTAGGAGAGAGATCTGCGATGATGAGGTGATAGTAGCGATCCTAGTGGTGGGCAACTACCCATGTTTGCATTTTTACTACATATTGAGCTTCGCGACTGTATATTGTAGACTGTGATAACGTGTTCAGAAATCCCACTGTCAACCTCTACGCACTTTGTAGCTTGTGTAATCAGATATTCTGTTGCTAATTTGAGTTGGTTAGGACATTCCTTGGTATGATCACTAGCGTTTAAAACGTGGACAAGCAATTTAATATTTTATATTTATTTCTATTAAATTAATTATACAAAACATAAAATATTAGGGGTATCCTTATGAGCAAAGGTCGTGTTCGGGTGTAATTCCATTTTAATACAAGAAATACAAAAATTAATACACAAAAAGATTATATACATTATATAGGTAGGTACATAGCATGTGTATATTTATTTATTTATTTATTTATTTATTTATTTATTTATACAAGGTGGACCAAAAAAGAGGTCATTTAAAAGTTCAGCTTTTTCCGACTGAAATCAGATAGGCTCGACTGCAAACATTCTTCTTGTATTTAGGAGTGTATATAATATAGTTGGAATGGAGAATTAGAGTGGTGCACAACGTGCGTATTGTATATAAGGAAATAAGATCATAAAAAAAAACTGCATACATAGCATCAATTTAAGTATCATTGGTAAACAGATGTTGAATTTTTTTTATCGAACTTAAAAATTATGTTGGAAATTTAGAGAGCATTTTAATTATGGAATTATATAATCTTGGACTTAGACTAATACTGTGTTTTAAACCTGCCGTTTTGAAAAATTAAACATTTTTGTTCTCTTAAGGGAAAAGTCCGTCTAGTGTTGTAAATAGGGCACCGGAGTAGTTCGGTCAGCTGAGGCGCTTGCCTGCCGCTTGACGTGAGTTCGATTCCCGCTTGGACTGATTACCTGGTTGGGTTTTCTTCGAGGTTTTCTCCAACCGTAAGACAAATATTAGATAATCTATGGCGAAACCTCGGCCTCATCTCGCCAAATACCATCTCACTATCACCAAATCTCATCGACGCTGAATAACCTAGTAGTTGACACAACGTCGTTAAATAGCCAACTAAAAAAATAGTAATGTAAATATAAAAAAAGAATATGTAATCTTTACAATTTTTGTGATAATACTTCAATAATTTGTGTATATATATATATATATATATATATATATAATTTTTCAATATTTATATTTTATTAAATTCAGAAAAGATAAATTTATAAGGGTATTCAGTAGGTTTAAGCACATTTTGATTATTCATTTTTTTGTAACAAATTTAGTGTGTCTGAGTTTAATGCCATATTGCGTGATGGATTGAAAAAGAGCTAAATGAACTGTACGCAAGATACTGATTGGTGACATATAGCTAAGAATACGAAGTTATAAATTGTTTTACGTAATCTGCTGCATATATAAGAAACATGTGAATATCATCCCAGATGCCGATCAATGATGATGCTCAGATATTTCACAGCTGCAGCTTCTTTCAAAGGAAGATATCTGCAATTAAAAACAGAACAACTACAATTACTATGTATTACTAAACTTAAATGAGTGTGATGATTCAAAGATTGTTCATCAATAGATGTTATAAAGAGAAAAGAATTGTCGGAACATTAATCTGTTAACGCATATTGGTCTGCTAAGGTAAAATAATAATAATAATAATAATAATAATAAATAATAATAATAATAATAATAATAATAATAATAAAATGGTCTATTTAACTTGGCAAGTTAAGGCCATACGGCCTTCTCTAACACTCAATCGGGAGTAAAACTGCGTTACAAAAAACACTACAAATTTACAAAGTACACTACAATTTTACACACAAAACTGAATAAGATAATAATAATAATAATAATAATAATAATAATAATAATAATAAAATGTAAACAATAACTAAGTAGAAATCAGACATAATAAGACAGAAAGAAAGGAAAAAGCATAATAAAATGTGAAGAGCAGGTGAAAATAAATGAGACATACAAAGTATAAAAATATAAGACAATTATTGATAATGATGATAATAATAATAATAATAATAATAATAATAATAATAATAATAATAATAATAATAAGTTGAGTTGGTTGAGTGTAAGAGAAGGCCTTACGGCCTTAACTCTGCCAGGTTAAATAAAGCCATTATTATTATTATTATTATTATTATTATTATTATTATTATTATTATTATTATTATTATTATTAAAATAGTGTAGTACAAAGCATACAATGAATGCAATATTTTTAGGTACACACAGTAATAAAAATAATGATTATGTATATAGCTCAAGTTGTCACATTATAGATATATCATTATCGGAAAATTTGAAAACATAAAGATGAAATAAGTTAAATATCACTAGGATACGTGGAAACTAGAATACGTGGAAACATGCAATACAACACTTGTCATAGTAGTAAGTTAGTTTGGCAACTCGTCATAAGATAATTTTCTAACTTGGATTTGAAAGATTTCAATGTTCGGCAGCCCTTGACTTCAGGCGGAAGAGAGTTCCAGTGACGAGAGGTAGCAACAGTGAAAGATGAGGAATACAGAGATGATGTGTGAAGTGGAATTTCTAGCGTGTTATCGCGTTGTGATCGATATTAATATTATGATAGCGAGAGAGAGAGTATGAAAACGGGCGAATAAATAAGAGGGGGATGAAGTGTGCATAATTCGATATAAGAAAGAAATGCTAACATAGGTATAAATGTAGTCAAAGATTGGCTTGATTTTAATCTCTTTCGTTAAATATTACATAAAAAACAGCATTAATATCTTTCTCTGGGGTGCCCATAATACTGGACATAAAACAAAAAAAAATTTTGTTTTTCTAAACTAAGAAATTCAAGAAATTCAACCAGAATGCATTCCAGAAATCTTGACCTCTTTCTTTGTTGCGTTTCGTGAAGGCACTTCGAGGGCAACCGCTACAAGGCTCATTTTCGATGCTCGTGTTCCAATCTTTTAAATGGTTCACCCATCTTCTAACATTGTTGGTGCTCATACACACATCCCCGTATGTACGTTTAAGTCTGAGGTGAATTTCAGCAGCAGATTTTTCCTCTTTAACAAGAAATTCAATGACAGGAGTTCAAAACCTGACTTTGTTTTAAAAAGAGCATGAGCGTACCTACAGTGCAAATTAGCATTTATTACAAAAGCGAGTCGTAGGAAGCCTTTCAGGATGTCATTTTCCAACTGAATTGGAAAGAGAAATGAGTGCAGTTGTGTAACTTATTTAAGAACAAAGCAAAACAAAAGCACTGAATGCATTAAAGTTCGAAACATGCAAATTACTATTTGAGCCTGACCTTTGTTGTGTTATAACTCGAGGTAACAAGGTTACGAATACAATTTACGTCGCAGTATTACACTAAACAAGCTTTGCAATGCAGACGTAATATGTAATTTATTTGCATAAGTTCTCATAAACTGAGAGCAATCCTGCTTACTTTGGGAAAAATTGTTTTATTGGCAAAGAGGAAATATATCACTGTAAAATATTACAATGTATTTTCCTGTATATGAATGTGAAGCAATTGCATTGCTATAAAATTTCAAGCTCGAATTCTTAATAATAAATTCACTACCCAGGAATCCCTGATTCCCAGTTGGTTAAATGTTCAGCAGATATAATAATAATAATAATAATAATAATAATAATAATAATAATAATAATAATAATAGTAATAATAATAATGATTTATTTAACCTGGCAGAGTTAAGGCTATACGGCCTTCTCTAACACTCAACCCTGGAGTAAAAACTGCGTTACAAGAACACTACAAATTTACGAAGTACACTACAATTTTACACACAAAACTGAATAAGATAATAATAATAAAATGTAAACAACAAGTAAGAAGAAACCAGACATAATATATAACATTGAGAAAGAAAGAAAAAAGCATAATAAAATGTGAACAGCAGGTCAAAATAAATGAGGCATACAAAGTATAAAAAATAAGACAATTATTTATAATAATAATAATAATAATAATAATAATAATAATAATAAATAAGAATAGTAATAAAATAATGATAATAACAATAATAATAATAACAGCCCTAATAGTAATAATAATACTAATAGTAGTAATAAAATAGTGCAGTACAGAGCATACAATGAATACAATATTTTTAAGTACAAACAGTAAGGAAAATTATGATTATATATAGCTCAACTTATCACATTAGAGATATACCATTATCGGAAAATATGAAAACAAAAATATAAAATAAGTTAAATATCACTAGAACGTAAAAAAAAAAAAATGTGAATACGTGGAAACATGCAATACAACACTTGTCATAATAGTAAGTTAGTTTGGCAACTCGTCATAAGATAATTTTCTAACTTGAATTTGAAAGATTTCAATGTTCGGCAGCCCTTGACTTCAGGCGGCAGAGAGTTCCAGTGACGAGAGGTAGCAACAGTGAAAGATGAGGAATACAGAGATGATGCATGAAGTGGAATTTCTAGCGTGTTATCGCGTTGTGATCGAGTATTAATATTATGATAGCGAGAGAGAGTATGAAAACGAGCGAATAAATAATAGGGGGATGAAGTGTGCATAATTCGATATAGGAGAGAAAGTGAGTGCAGATTTCTCCTCTCATGTAACCTAAACCATGATAACTTCTCGAAAGAAGGTGAGATATGATCATAGTATCGAACATTACAAATGAAGCGGACGCACGCGTTATGAACACGCTGTAGTTTCTGAGCGGAATCAATCCTGAGATCACTGAACAAAACGTCGCAATAATCGAAGTGAGGTAGATATATTCTGTATTCTAAATTTTGTGATGATTGCGCTTACAATTATGATAAAATTTATTTCTCAATCCTGAGCAAATTCATCTTAAATGAATGAACCAGAAAATAATTATAATTCTCAGAGTGGTATAGCTTCCGAGGCATCCCTGAGTTACATTTATGTAAGCCTAGTTTGGCAGTTACGTGTTTCTTTTCTTGCTTTATTTTTCATAATTCTACTTATTGTGCCACACATCTGCTGAAACATAAGGAGTTTACATTTGCACTCACTTTCATGTTTATATTTGAGCTGAGTACGTAAATATTTAAAACTTGTTACTTGTTTTAGAGGAGTGTCATTTAAAACAATTTTTGTCCTTACATTGTATTTCCCGTGAGAGAATGGCGATTTATAAATAGGCCTATCTAGAGTTGATCATTATCCCTGGGAAAGGAATAAGGAGCAGAATACAATTCTTAGAAGATAATAAATTAAACTGTTATTGTTTCACATAAACAAAGTAGAAGAGGACGACACGGGTAAGAAACTCACATTATTCCAAGCAGGTAATGACGTTTGGATAATGGTGATCATCTGTCGAAATATTTTACAGGATATTGACTGCTAGCTAGAAAATAGGAAAGATTGGAAAATGTTGGGTTTACTCTAAAAGACCTGCCTTTGAGCAGAACATTATGAATGAATTATATATATATATATATATATATATATATATATATATATATATATATATATATACATACTGTATATATACATACATACACACAGTGGCCCAAAAAAACTGCACAAAATTAGAAATACTCTATTTTGGAAAGAGTATACTTTAAAGATGAGCAGGACTTTCATTATGTTTTTTTAGGCCCAATTAATGTCTTATGGAGGTTAATACACAATGTTGCGAAAAATATGGTTTTCGAAGACAATTTATTACTTCAAAATGCAGAAACTGAATGTTTGTAAAATTAATAATAATTAATGATCTTTCAAATAATCAAAATTAAAAATGATGCTCTATGTGACCGCCATTTGCCCGCACAACCATTTCTAGGTGTCTTCTCCATTGTCCAATAGCACTGGATATCTGTCTTTGATCAAGCAGATCCCAACATTCAAGAAGCCGTTATCTTAAATGTTCAATATTACGAATTCTTGTTTTGTAGTAAACTGCTTTTTGTAGTTGACTCCGTACAAAATAGTCCATAGGATTAAGATCTCGTTTGAAACTCCAGAGGAAACCATCAGAGAATCTGAGAAATGCGATCTTTCACGCAATAATCTCTCAGGAGTGATATCATGTCCGTATCTTGCTTATCAATCGTTGCACACTTGAAACAGACCATTCTCGCTGAGCGTAGTTCCTTACAATTTGACGGGCAGATAAATTATCATATTGGTGCAAATGTTTAATGACAATCTTGTCTTCGTTCGTTAAGCGACCCATTGTTCACAAACTCTAAAAGGAAGAAAACAAATGATTATAGCACAACAAACGGCTTGGTCTGCTAAACTCGTAAGACCATAATGCTTTGTTCGGCATAAACCATCGATTTTGCACTGCCTTACAAAAAAAAAAAAAATAATAATAATAATGTTTAATAAATGGTAAAAAAAATAAATATTACAGTACTTTCCCGGTCTACAAGGACTGTGAAATTTGCCTGTGAAATAAACTTTCAAGTAGAATCATTAGCTAGTGGAATATAACCATTTCAATTCAGTGTCGTTTTTTTTTCACCCCACTATATATATATAAGAAGAAGCATAAGATGTTGACTGCTAGTTATTTGAGGATCATGACTTTAACAGCAATAATCTAATCCTAAAGAATTTTCAACACGTCTTATGTGATCAAATAATCATAATGCTGAAGTAGAATTGTTATTAGAAGTTTATATGCGATAGGACACACTCATCTATGGACGCACGTCAAATTTCTGATATCCTTTTTGTGAAAGTACCTTCAAGAGGCGAGGAACCTCATGTCCTCCGTGACTGACGCTAGTAGGATCGTGTTGACAGCTTTTCAAGGTCCTTATGGATATTATAGCACAAATTTCCTTATGGCTAACCTCTGTCGCTGCGTATTAACATCGTCTTCTGAGCCGTGTTTCCTGAAATTAAAATAGGTCTGTAACAAAGAAACAGCATCAGAAGTAAAGAAAACAACTTAGTGTTGGAAGCATTCGTGTTGCAGTTCTCGACGAGGATCTGCCTATTCGTTAGTAGTAGCTATTACTTTAACGAGATTTTAATATTCATATTTTTACTCCGATAAGTTGTAGTTACAATTTTTTTATTAACTTATCATTAATATGTGATACCTAATTAACAAACGTTTTCGCCCTTATATTGCTAGGCATCGTCATACCGAATGGATAGCCAAGGGTTAGCGTGCTCGCTTCCTTTGAATTTGAGAAAAAATTATAAATATGGATGAAAATGAAAGTTATGAGTATCCTAAGAAGTGGGTTTGCTTTCCTCATTTAAAATTCCTTGTGGGCTAATTTACCATCTCACTACTTTCATTTTTCGTCTTCCCTAGTCATTTTACTCATATTAGGGTTTTGTCTTTTATTTCCTCATACAATTCCAATTTTATATAGGCTAGGTCTATATTGAAAAGACAGACTGTGAAGGGTCACGTGATGCGATCGACACGAGACAGAGCCTTTACGTAAGATAAAATGGAATATTAACTCTCAAAAGAGACGAACATCCACATCAGAAACTACTAGTTCTACAAGATGCCAACGACAAACTATTTATTATGCAGCCATTCCAGTTGCCACGGATGTTATAATTTTACTATTTTCAAACTCTGTATATTGAAAATGGAATGACTTTTGTCAATTTTTATTATTAGAATTAATTTAGAAGATCAGCATCAATTTAAAAAAAAAAAGTTGTTGAATAATAATAATATACGTTACAAGAGCGGTATGTTGACGTTTTCATGGTCGAGGAAAAGATTGAAAAAGCGAAACGTAGTTGAGCTTTTTTAATTTCCGAGAACATGAAAACAAACATACCGCTCGTGTATCGTACATTATTTTGTGCGAAGATCGTTTATTACATACCTGAAAGACGAATTTCTAATTAGTTGCAATGAAATCTCCATGTTGGTTTCTGTTTAATGACGGCAACTTCGGAAAGCCAAAATATCTTTCTTCAACATTGTTCCTATAAAATGTTTTCTGTGTTTACTATACTCCAGCAGGCCGTGATATACGTCTGTCTTTTTTTTCCCCCCAGTCTATAAATGCGAACTTAAAACAAACGGTAAGGTTATGTAATGATTTATTTTTCATTTTAATATTTTAACAATATTATTTATATAACATATTGCAGTAATAACATCCGCATCTGGATTTTTGTTGATGCAATAAGTTTCGTGGAGTAGTAGACTTTACTTAATTTTTGCAAAAATTTAAAAACAATAATTAACATTGCAATTTAGGTGAAATTGCAGTGGTAAGTTTCCAATTTATAATTATTACTATGTTAAACGTCTCAAAAATAATATGTTAAAAGCCTAAAGCAGTAAAATGAATGTGGCGCTTAAGCGGTAAGAAGAGGGAAATTGTTATGTGTGTTACGTTGGGAATACTGAATGTGGTATTTCACACTTACCGCGTATTGGTTCTGTGCGGAAAACAAGCAAATACGCGCGATCTCGCACAAAATTTATTATTACAGAAAAGAAATAAAAGGTTCCGTCACGGATGTTACAAGATTTGTGAACTCACTTCACACCTTATTAATAAAAAGTGTAAAACTTAGATCTCTGCCTCAAGTAAAAAGAAATTCATTCTCATAGTGTCCATGTGAAAGCTATGAAAATCTCATAGCATCTAATTAGTTCACAAAAAATATAATCGGTTAATATTGTATAGCTGTTTCTCCCGTATCACGGATGTTACATTTCGTTACGGGTGTTACAGATGAGTTAATGTCCTTCATTTGTCCAGTTTCAAAACAACTATGACATTTCTAAGTCAAAATATTCACTTGAACTGTAAGATTAAAATTATTAACTCAAACTACTGAAAATAAATGACAGAAAGAATAATAGCACAGAGTAAAAAGTTTCTCGTTCCTGAAGCTCTGGAATTAACAGTGAAAACTCTCACAGTATTTCTTCAATAATAGTTCTTTGAAAAACATATAATAACATGTGAAAATTCAAATTTAGAACCTTATCTATGTATTACTTACTTACTTACTTACTTACTTACTTACTTACTTACTTACTTACTTACTTACTTACTTACTTACTTACTTACTGGCTTTTAAGGAACCCGGAGGTTCACTGCCGCCCTCACATAAGCCCGCCATTGGTCCCTATTCTGAGCAAAATTAATCCATTCTACGTATTACACTAATAATAAATAAATATTTCTGAAAAAGACTTTTTATTAGAATTCCCAGTTTGCCCGGAATGGCTGTGTACTGAACAGTTCATATCTTATCAACTTCTCAATGATTGTAGCTAAAGTTGACGTAACTTTATATGATACAGTAGAGTCTTAACAGATTTAGTAACATGTCTGATGAATAACTATAGTAATGAATTATCCGCCAAGAAGACAAAAATTACAGCAGTGGTACAAATGAAATTACGGATTAAGTACAGAATTATTTTAAATGAACACAAATTGAAGGAGTTTCTTTTTTTAAGTGTCTGAAATTTATACAGGAGTTAATAAGTTCAACCATTGAGACAGAAAAATTTTACCACTTTGAAATCCAACAAACGACACAATTCTGTAATTTTATAAACGATAGCTATATCTGGAGTTTCGTATGATTCAGGATGTAGACTGTGCCAAAAATTTGCAAGTTGCAGGAATGTGATTCTTTTCAAGAATCTGTTGATACAAGAACTTTCAATTGATTGAATTAAGATTGGTAATAGTCACCAATTTAATTACATGAACACGAAAACAGCATGGAATCTAGGTCTTCGAGGTTAATATTAGTACAATACAATGTTTTAGCTTTACACTTTACACAAAAGTTATGGGAAGCGAAAAAGGGGGTATTTTGAACATGTTTTGAAAAAAACTATGCGCTTATTTTTCTATCTTTGGATTCTTCAGGTCTCAAAATGCACCAAAATGCACAAACACACACACAAATATATGTACACACAGTGGACTGTAAGTAATATGGTTAATTTTAGGGGATTATTCTTCGAGATAAGTATAAAATTATTACAATTTTACTCATTTTTACTTCTTTTTCGAGATAATAGATTGCCTCACATTAATGATCCGAAAGTATGTGTACATAACAAATAAAAGTGCTTCAGTACATCAGTTTATCATTATGGACAATAAAGGGGGTCATGAATGAAATAATAATACACAAAAAACTAATAAAAATAATTAAATAACAATAGTCTTTCAATGGCACCGAAGATCTCACGATCTGAACTCATTATAGTTTTATTTGTGGGGTTATTTGAAATGGACGGCTTACTAGAACCGACCATGAAACCTGGAAGAATTAAAATAAAGAATTGGGGATGAGATAGAACAGATCAACCAAACTGTGTTGCTGAAAACATTAAACAATTTCAAAGACAGACTTACGCATTGTTTGGATGTGAATGAGGGCCTTTTGAAAATTGCCTCTGGACTATAATCAACACGCAGCACAATCAGAACATTGTTAAATTATTTTTAATAGTTTTTCTTCCTAGTCTACCGCAGTGGATTAACGGTTAGCATAGCTGACCGTGAAACGAACGGATCCGGGTTTAAATCATAGTTGAGGCAAGTTACCTGGTTGTAATTTTTCGGGGTTTTCCCTTAATCCATTAAAAGCAAATGCTGGTTAGCTTTCGGCACTGAACCCTGGACTCAATTAGCTGGCATTATCATCTTCAGCTCAATCATACGCTAGATAAACATTGTTGTTGATAAAGCGTCGTAAAATAAACAAATAATAATAATAATTATTTATTTATTTATTTATTTATTTATTTATTTATTTATTTATTTATTTATTTATTTATTTATTTAATGTGCTGTACAACAGCCAGTGGCCAATTACAGTTCAGCACAAATATAACAAAAACATAACAAAAATAATTATTACACATAAATATAATTACAATTACAATAATTACGATGAATGGATAACTAAGAATACTATGAGAGAATGTTAATTGAGTATAATGCCTAAAAGAATACATAAATGATAAATCGTTGCCAAGAGCAAACAAAGTCTATACATTGAAGGGATCGAATTCGCAGCCATGCATGTTGGCATTTTTAATGCATCTGGAGACTGGTGAAAGAAATTTCGAATTTCTAATATAGAAAAGTTTGTGGGCTCTCATATCTTTTGTTGGAATACGTAAGGTAATATTGTTTAAGAAAGAGTCACAGGATATATCACCTTTGAGGACTTTACAAAAGAACAGATAATCTAGCTCATGGCGTCTAGCATATAGATTTTGACAATTAAAATATTCACATTTTCTCTCGTAACTATACCCGGAATTAATGGGCAGAAATCTGAATGAACATAAGGATATAAATTTTCTTTGTATATTTTCTAATTTAGGCGAGTCCGTAGTTGTAATCGAGTTCCAAACTACAGATGCATATTCGAGTTTCGATCGCACCAATGTATAGTATAGCATTAAAAGAGAATCGGGCGTGGAAAAAGAATAAGTTATTGACCGTATTATTCCTAGCATTCTGATTGCGTGATTGTAAATGTAATCAACGTGACTATGAAAATACAATTTACTGTCAAAGAATATTCCCAAATCTTTTACGCAATCTGTTCTGTTAATTAGTACATTATTTAGATAATAATTAAATTTCAGTGAAGAAGTTTTTCTAGAAAAGGTTATTACATTAGTTTTGGATACGTTAATTTTCATACCATTGTCTTCCGACCATTTAGCGACTGAATTAATGTCACATTGAAATAATAATAATAATAATAATAATAATAATAATAATAATAATAATAATAATAATAATACATTGATTAAAGTTCTCGTTAACACTTTGTTAAAAACGTAAAATTTACTCTGTCACACGTTAAAAGTGTTAAAATTGTTTAAAAAGGTATTTACCTTCGACAGACGGCCCGTTTCGACGCTATTTGTCGTCGTCTTCAGTGTCTCTTGAACCACTGCTGAATAACAGACACGACACGAATTCAAAATATATAGGAAACCCACTACAACCACAACACATATACACAATTCATCAAATCATCCAATACAACATAAACATGCAGCTTTCCGTACAATGACACACAGATTAATTAATATACCAATGAACAATGACAACTACACTGAAGAATTAAACACAATAAAATATATAGCACAAGACAATGGATACAACCCTAACATAATAGACACACTAATAAAAAAGGCAAAACAAAAACAGACCAAACCAACACAAACAGCACGCGAGAATAAATACATAACATTAACATATCACAATACGAATACCCACAAAATCGCAACTTCATTCAGAAAACTAAAGTACAAAATTGCATACAAAACAAATAATACAACACAGAAATACTTAAATAACCACACTAAAGATTCAAATATATATAATTCAACTGGAGTTTATAAATTAAAATGCAATAGTTGCCCACATTTTTACATAGGACAGACAGGAAGATCCTTTCATACAAGATACAACGAACATATTAAAGCTATAACCAAACCTTACATTACATCAAATTATGCAGATCACATTATCGACAATAATCATGACTACAATAATATAGAAACAGATATGGAAATTTTACACATCACACCAAAAAGTTTACAGTTAAATATCCTAGAACAATACGAAATATATAAGAATACAATAGCACACCCACATTACATACTTAATACGCAACTACAGTTCAATACGCACACATTGTTTGACATCATAATACGTCATAACATACAGACAGCCAACCCCCACCATAGGAACAACACACCCCCACCCCTACCATCGACAACTGCACATCGCAGAGCCAAAATCAGCAGTGGTTCAAGAGACACTGAAGACGACGACAAATAGCGTCGAAACGGGCCGTCTGTCGAAGGTAAATACCTTTTTAAACAATTTTAACACTTTTAACGTGTGACAGAGTAAATTTTACGTTAATAATAATAATAATAATAATAATAATAATAATAATAATTCTATGCCTTGTACTAAACTTGTAGTTAAATTTCAATGGTGCAATCCATTTTATAAGCCATCAATCTGTTTTCTTTTTTTAATTTATAAATAATGTTTTATGTTATATGTTTTTTAAGGCCCGAAGAATAAAAAAAAATCGAAAAAATAAATGCATTGTGTCATCAGGGTGCGAATTAAGATTTCTGATGAGGGGAGAATAGAATCCTAGATAGAGAATACCATACATAAAATTATTATCCTCATTCGATACGGCTCAACGCTTGGTCGCACTGAATTGCTTGTCTTGCATCTTGATTAAAATAATAATAATTATATCCATAAGTTATTTATTGTTGTCAGCTTACCGGTGATAATGCATCAATATTATTTTCTTTGCTTACTTTATACTGTACTTTATAAAGTATTAAGAGTGGATAGAAGTTATCCCTGACAGGGATGTTAGTATGAATTTATGAGAGGGGGATAACTTTCCAACAGAGGGCAAGTCCCCCTCATCTCCCCGTTAATTCGGACACTGGGAATGTTCTTAAAAAAATAGAAACATAGTTTTCAAAGTCATTTCAAAATATTCCCTCTTTCACCCCTATAACTTTTTATATAAGATTTATTCGTAAAATTAAAACCAGGAAAGCTACAAGCATTGTTTCCGTATTTGTTACTCACCTTGTTTATTTATGAATTTAAAGTACCGCCTGCTCAAACGCATTCATATATCCGATGACTGCTAACTGCCTGCTCATTCAACGATGAAACTTGTAACATGACCTATATATTATACCTATATCCACAAGCGACTTCACTGACCGTTAGGAACTGCCATCTAGCGACAATTTTTTTTCTATTCGAGTTGCTCAAATACAGAAGCTGCTGTGTGACAGAATTAAATACAGTTTCAAAGTTAAAATGGCAAATTAACTAATAGTAGAACATTTTATGGAACTTCTAAGGTTGAACTATTATTTTTGTCCTTAAAAAATTGACGAAGACCATAGCATATCTGGTATTGCCATCTACCATTTCAACGAAAGCATTGTTAGAATAGTCTTATGTATAAACAGCTATCAGATGAGTTGAAGAAAGCACTGATTTAAAGACACAAAATAAAGCGGAATTAAATATTTGAGAGATCTATTTTGAACGTAACCCTTGGAGAAGAAATTTTCTGTTAACGCCAATCCTTGTAGATGACGTTGATAACACTGAACAACAATAATTTTGCTCCGACTTAAAACAATGTGTCACTTATGTTTTGATGTGGGCTGAATCCGAAAATGATCACTTTTCTTCGTACCACGTAAGGTTTTTAAGATATACTATGATTTCACTTTTCGATAAGCGTCCCCTCAGGAAACATCTGGCGCTGGTTGGGGGTTATAAACCAAAACAAAAGCTAATACATTTTATGAGTTTACGATTTATTTTCTGTTTCTTATGATTGCTAGCATGTTCTTTTGTGCTTTTAATAAATAAACAGATATTGGTCCCTTCTATTCAATAAATTTCATAACAGTTCAAAGTGAGGTCTACGCAATGAACATGCAAGGGTGTGGTTTTCAGTATTTATAAAAGAAAAGTTTACTATTTTGAGTGAAAGTAAAGTAAAAGAGAGTATTTTCATCGGTCCACAAATTCACAAAGTTATGATTGACTCTTTGTTTGAGGAAAATCTTTTCGTTATAAAAAAAATGGCATGGCCCCCTTTCAAAGATGTTTGCTCAAATTTCCTTGGAAATTCTAGGGCAGACAACTACATAGAACTTGTTGTGGAAACCAAGTCAAGTGCATATGAGAAAATGGGGTGTAATATGTTTCTCAAAATACACTTTCTACATTCTCATTTGGATTTCTTTCCTTCTAATTTTGGAGCGGTAAGCGACGAGCATGAGGAAAGATTTCAACAAGAAATATCTTAAATGGAAAGGCGATATAAAGGAAGATTATCATCCAGCATGCTTGCAGACTATTGTTGGTTCCCTGTAAAAGACAGTCCCGGGTCTAGTTATAAACAGAAGTCATCCAGAAAATTCTTGTAAGTGTAAGTTCAAATTCCTAGATTATAAACATGAAATATTTTTATAGTTTTTGTGTTCTAAAGTATGTAACATCATTTTTGTATCCACTACACAATTTTCAAGTATTATGAGGCGTTTTGAATCCCTAGTGTCTTGTAATTTCACCAGTAGCAGTGAAAAATAAAAGAGAGAAGTTTTTTCATTAAAAAATCAATTCATTTTCCCTGGAAAATGGTACGTGATCGGGAAATGTGGATTTTTAATTCAGATTTAGGGAACACATATTAGTAATATTCACCTATTTTTATTTCGGAGCAAGACAAAAAGTAAAAATTTGTTGTTCAGTGTAATTGAAACTTGTGAGGGCATCGGGTGCACAGAATGCTTGCCAGCGACTGTCCCGTCCCACAGATTCCCGGTCTTTCTCCTATAATCCTATTTTGTAATATAAAGTCCGAGGAATAAGAAGTTTAATCCGCCTACTTAGGGGCTCGCCGCTGCTGGGGGTTCTCTTTGTAGCGCGAACTCCTAGGTAATGGGATTATGAGGTTTGAGCAGGGCCAGGGGTCAAAATATCCCACCAGGAGTCCCGTGATGAGACGTCAGCGGGATGACCACCGGTGCCAAATAAAGGCAGGATTCGTGTTTCATCTGTTGCCGGGCTACAGTTGCATTCAAGATCCTGAGACTGCGAATAATGTGTTCGTTTAATGACCTTTAACATGTCCACAAGACGAATTTTCGTCTTTTCTGAAGTTGTGTAATTTGAGTTCCTTTTCTGTTCTTTGTGTTTGAAGTTGTTAGAAAATACTTCTTAGTAGACAGGGAATAATAATATGTCTCATATTCTATGCCGAATTCAAGTTTTCACAATCTATGTGTGTCTTTCTCTATAATGGAGAGGTTTAGATATCAGATTTTAGGTAAAACCTCATTTTGTTCCTGAAGACATAGACTAAGTTTTATTAATACGTTTAATGGATTGTTATAAATAGTAATGATAATTTTGTAGATCCTAAAAGTGCCTAATTTTTACTTTAGGACTCATTCTAGCCTACTGTTAATTGGGGTAACATTAGCCCAATTGTTTTATCAACAGTAATCTCACTAGAGGTTTTGATTTATCTAGAGAAAATCAAAACTCGAGTGGGATTTAATTGACTATTACACGATTAGAAGAAAGTATATAAATATTAGAAGTAACAAAGTACTCCAATACAATTAAATATTAATTGGCTTACGAAAATACAACTGTCTTCAAATGTATTATTGTACCATCTTAACATTACGCTAGATGGCAGTAGTGTTTTATGATTATGTTTTCTGTTATCAGTTGTGACAACTATGGAATCTTCATTGAACTCTGTGGACGGTTACTAGCAACGAGTTACAGTAAATACAAGTATCTAACTCGTTGGTTACTAGTCAAGAAAGCTTTGTTGATTCAGTTTCATTTTTATTAAAAACAGTTGCATTCCACTTCAATTATCCGGATCCCAGTAATCAACGTCACTTGACAGATGATTTTCAATAAATCTTAGTATTAAACAATCTCTGATACGTGACTGTCAATAATACCATATAGCAGAAGCTATAAGGTTCGTTCCAACAGCAGTCAGGAACCGTCCGTAACCATCGTGAGCATGCGCAGTACAGAAAAAGCGTTCCAACACAATCCGAACCAGTCCTGAACCGGAAACATGTACTGCAGTCGGGCGTTCCAACAAGCTTTTGACACGGGTTCGGAACGGTCAGAAATAGTCCGTGGATTGAGGCATGTACGGAAGAGTAAGAGAGACGCGCATGCGCATAAGCTCACCAACGTCTTCTGGATACTGAAGAAAGACATGATCGTCTGTTCACATCAATGAGGTTAAAGATGAAAAGTGACAGTGCAGACGAATAATAAAACTAGAGATTTAATTTAAATTTTCGCCAAAAAGAAAGGGAATGGAAATTATTTGGGTATTGAAATAGTTAATTACAATTTCAACATGCAGATTTGATTAAAAGTATAATAAATAACGTACATACATTAATAATTAAAAAAAAAATAACTTTTTTTTTTTAGATGAGAGTCCCCCAGTACACGACATTGAATTAGCGGAATTCTTGCCTTCCATATTTTTTGTCATCTTTTTATAGAAAATGATCGAAATTCTATTTTCTGCAATTAGAATTAACTGCAAAACGATAATAATAAGCATCCCGTTCTTAGCAAAGATGACCACAGTTATAGCATCTCTGGATTTAGTACATAACGATCCCCGAAAGCGTTCCAACAGCGTCCAGTCCAGTTTCAATCCCATAGCAGATGCTCAACTAGCGCATGCGCATAAGATAGTACAGGAACCGTACATGAACTGATCCATGAACCGCTTGTTGGAACGAACCTATAACAAACATAGCCTAAATAATATAAACAAGTGTTAGAAAAGTTTTAATTAGGGATGATGAAATAAACAAGAAACGTTTTAATTAAAGATGATGAAATAAAAAAATAAACATGAATAATTTTAAAAGAAACAATTATTGAAAGTACAATTTTCAAATTTGAATGTTTTAGTGGTTGGTGGTTCAGTTGTTGTTATATTGGACGTGTGCGTAAAAGCAGTGAACTCGTTGATGTACATGGTGTATCCCCCAACTTATTCAGGATTTCCGAATGGTGCTCTTCATATATGACCAGTGATCTTTATTAATTCTTGTTCTTGAATGCCAAGGCGAGTCATATTTGAAAGTGCTGTGCATCGACTGGAGTGGTTTGTAATTTTCTGTTTTTTTGACGTCCAGACCAGTGCAGTTTGAAATGTTGGCAAACAAAGAAACAAATGCTAGGGTAGTGATAAAAATAAACAAATGCTAGGGACGCGATAAAATTAAACAAATGCTAGGGACGCGATAAAATTGTGCGATAAGCAGACGTGATTGGTTGAAAGACGTCCTTTCGTACCGTTTTATTGGTCAAAAGTAGTGTGACGTAGTAAAAGTGTATTAGTCAACAGTAATCTCTCTAGAGGTTTTGATTTATCTATAGAAAAATCATATATGCCATATGCAAATTATTCAGAGGGGAAACAAAACCAATGCTTAGATGACATCAGGAATGGTGTGAAAATATAGAGGGCAGCAGTTGTATATTATGGTATTCCAGGTAGCACCACAAAAAATAAACTCAAAGACAATCTTAATGCAAAACAACAATATTCACAAATGAAGAAGAGAATGTATTTGCAAAACATCTCGAAAAGATGGCAGAATTTGAATTTACAATAGCCAAACAAGATCTACGAATGACAATTTTTTATAAGGCACTTAATATTCAACTAATAATACAGTAGCCTAGTAGGCATAAGGGATACTATATATTAATTTTGAATTTTTATAACTCCTACAAAATGTGGTATATCTTAGTACTTTCAAATGTACTGTATAAATGGAATATTCATTCAGTAAAACAGTTTAACCAACTACTTTCAGAACTTACCTGTAGGCAGCAATACTATTTTAAGCGAATCGACTGTTTGGAAGTGTGAAAAATATTCTGGAAACCTTTATATGGTGAAACAGTATTTTCAGAACTAAAAATTTGGCATATACCAAGAAAGTTTGTAAATATGATTGGGAAAGTAATTTAAGTTTGAAATATATTAGATTATTTGTCATATGTATTATATTTTGAAAAATAAGTAAGACTGAACACATTGTAGATGTTACCGGAGGGACAAAGACCTTTGGGGAGGCGAAGACGTATATGGGAGTATAATATTAATATGGATTTGAGGAAGGTGGGATATGATGATAGAGACTGGATTAATCTTGCACAGGATAGGGACCGATGGTGGGCTTATGTGAGGGCGGCAATGAACCTGCGGGTTCCTTAAAAGCCATTTCTAAGTAAGTAGGTAATATTAATGGGCGAAAGGTACTCTGTTACAATCCACCCCATTCTATAATTCCATACTGTATTAGAAATTATATTGTTGTTCAGTCAACTGTCCGAAGAAGGGTGTGAACTTCACAAGTGACACCAAGAAGGCACACTTATGGGGCAACTAGGCCAGGAGATAATGGGTAGTGTGGCCAGTTCCTTTCCTCCTCCATTGCATAGCTACATATTACACTAGTCAGACTTCAGGTGCATACAAATAATTGTTCTTCCTCTGACACAATCGTCAAGTGAAATGTACTGCCTGATAATAATAGATGTACAGTAGTGACAAAAAAAAACCGGACCGACCCTTGTAGCTGATACAAAAGAATCCTGTGCTGTGTATTGTGTCAAACTGTGGTAATTTCAATATGGATAGTGAAGCCAGAGGTATGTACTGCTATTTAATGTAAAAATACGCAGTTATCTTTGCCGAATAGAGGTACAAATGTAATATTGATGCCAGATGAAAATAAAATTCTCAAAGTTTTTTCATCTGTACGTTTGAGTCACTGGAGGAAACAAAAGACGGTAAGAATCGAACAAATGCAATAAATTTCATTGTTACAATTAATTATACAAGATGGCTGTGTTTTGTGACTAGCAAAATTTGAATCTGTGACTCTGAAATCAGCTACAAGGGTCGGTCCGGTTTTTTTGCCACTGCTGTACATGTCAGCCAGAACCTCAATCAAAGGATATACATTAGTATTATATAAATATAAAATGTAGAAATAAATAATGCCTAGCCGGTGATCACGGATAAAAATTTTGTGTTCATACTTCAAATTTAAAATATCGAATTTACGCTATTGAAAAATATGGTTATTGAGTTGTTTAATAGAAGTATTGCTGCTAGAAAATCAACAAAAATTAAAATTAATAAATTTATAATAAAATAATCTACATACGAAGCTTAGTCAAAATCGGTTAGTATATTTTGTAATAGTGGGGATCACATGATTATGTTGAAATAGGCCTACTTATTTTCTTTCTTTCCGGAGATCTCTTGCAACGAGATTTGAAATAAGATTACTGAATGGATTTCACCTGGCTGAGATTGGACCGCCAGATCTGAAGATCACGAAATAGGATTGTTATCCACTTATCCATAATGTTTGGCTTCCATCGTCATGAATCCTCTTGTTGCAGAAAATTGTATTTCCACCTGACAGTTTACAAGCAATGACAAACGGGTTTAATGATTTTATGGTCTGAAGTAATACAAAGCAGAAGCACGGGGCATTGTGAGTCATCTTTATCATCCTGAATGGATCATGGTGTGCGAATCAAGCCACAAACCCTTCTGCTTTTGTAGCTTTCCACGCAATACCAGATGTCAAGAACAAACACGAAAGAAACGGGCAACTTTTGTTACTTTCCTGACGTATTGAATGCTACAGATCTAAGAAAAGGATTTCATTTTCCCGAGACGGTTGCATTCCCTTTCAATCCTTCCCTTTTCTTCATAGTTCTGTGATCTCCTTCATGGCAAATCGGAATTCTCGTCTTTCATAGAAATTAAGTACATGTTTATTCGCCCAAGAGGAAATACTTTCGAAGAAAAACTTATTTTATTTCATTTTGAAACTCTCAGTACTCCAATCTTTTTTACAAATAAAAGAAATTCAATATTTGTTAAAGTACAGGGCATCCTACAAACATAAGTAAGCTATCCGAAAGTAAAATAGATAAATCAGCAATATTCATTTTGTCAGTTATCAAAAGAGGAATCAAACATACATTGTGTGAACAAATCTCAAGATCCTATTCAAATTTTTGGTTTTGGCAAAATACCTGGTTGGCAATTGAAGGGTTCAGAACCAAGTGGGCCAAGCGCCATTTACTAAAACTGTAGAAAACAAGTGTTAAAATGAAGTTATTACCATAATTCAATGGAAACATATAGCAAATAATATAAAATATACACATTAAAACTCAATGATTATGTTAATCTTCATTAAACTATGGTATTCGCTTGACTTTAACCCTTGCTTTCTCCGTTTTAATAAATGGCGCTTGGCCCACTATGGCTCTGAACCCTTCAATTGATAATATTATTTACAGAGCCCGAATTTATATCCAAAATTCATGCCGCAAATAACAGTTCAGAACGTGTTCAAAATTTAAGTACATTAATTTAAAATATCTTAATTTGACTATGCCGCATACATTTAATTTTGTATATTAATGTAGGTACATTTAAAAGTAAGTTACTTTCATGCATATCTTCCTAATTTGTAAGAAAATTAATATTTGTTGTGTCTATTTGCTACTATAAACGTAAAACTTAATAAGAAAGATGTAGTTTTCCTCAGTGGTCGTTGATAGAAAACTTATAATAATTGTATAATGTAATATTTATGTAAATTTGGCAAACTTTCTCATTTCAGATCAAATAATGGATGAGTGGGAATTTAAACATACATCCAAACCATTTTCATTATATTAGCACGAATTATAAGCAATAATGATCAGCCATTAGAGAACGATCAGCAGGATTGTCGAGATTAGCTTAGTAGAAAGAACTTTATCAATAATAGTGGTCAACGTTTGAAAATTAGAAACGTTAAATCAAATTTATTATCAGTGTCCGTTGAAAATCAACGGAAAATTAGCAAAATAGGAGTATTATATAACATGATATTCAGCGTTAGAGCTATTTTATGAAATGGAATACAAAGCGAATTCTTCCATTACAGCTCAAAAGTTCAATACCATTTCTTTTATAAATTGAGTTCTATTTCGATTATTGTGACGCTTTATTCAGTGATCTCAGGGTGGATTTGTCCCATAAACTGTAACGTGTTCATAATGCGTGTGTTCGTTTCCTTTGTAATGTCCGCTACTACTATCACATTTCGCCTTCTTTCGGTAAATTATTGTGGCTTAGGTTAAATGAGAGGAGAAAGTTCATTCCCTTTCTCTCTTATACCGAATTTTGCACACCTCTACTCCCTCTTACTTATCTGTCCGATTCCACAGTCTTTCTCGGTATCATAACTTAAATACTCGGTCAATTTAATTATGTGAATCCTACTTAATTGTAATCTAATATTAATATGTATACTAATGTGTTTATTTTTATTTTTACTGTGTACATATTTATTGAATTATCGGCTTCTGTTTTCATGTGATTCGTATTTGATTCTA
This sequence comes from Periplaneta americana, assembly GCF_040183065.1. Classification (NCBI taxonomy): domain Eukaryota; kingdom Metazoa; phylum Arthropoda; class Insecta; order Blattodea; family Blattidae; genus Periplaneta; species Periplaneta americana. Next base: position 163,941,558 of record NC_091121.1, read on the forward strand.
ACAACATTAATATGTATTCCACTGTGTTTATTTTTATTTTATGAGGTAAATTTTTATGTAACTACCTCTTTTGATCTCATTATGTACCTAAATTGTATCAGTATACAGTATAATTACTTAATTCCGATCCAGTTGTAAGTTCAATTATGTAAGCAAGTTTTAATCCTGGTTGAGTGTAAGAGAAAGCCTTACGGCCTTAACTCATCATCATCATCATCATCATCATCATCATCATTGGCTCAACAACCCATTGAGAGTCCTAGCCTTCCTCAGTATTTTATTCCAGCCGTCTCTAATTCTGGCCTTGACTGTCCACATTCGTGCACCAATAAAGTTGGCATCTTCGTATACATTATCCTCCCATCTGCTCCTTGGTCTTCCTTTGGGTCTGCTTCCTCCAGGATTGGATGTAAAGGCTCTTTTAGCGGGTCTAGTATCGTCCGTTCTTACCAGGTGTCCAGCCCACTGCAATCGACCAATTTTAATAACTGTTACAATATCTGGCTCCTTAAACAGGTCGTATATTTCTTTATTATATCTAATTCTCCATTCAATATTTATTTTGACGGGTCCATAAATTGCTCTCAGAATTTTCCTCTCGAAGATACTAAGTCTTCTGATGTCCTGTTTGTCCATAGTCCAAGTTTCTGAGGCATACGTCAACACCGGCCTAATAAGCGTCTTATATAGCCTATTCTTATTTTAGTTGAGATGGTTAAGAATTTCGATTTAATATATTTCAGTAATCCAAAGTAACATTTGTTTGTTATAGATATTCTTCTCTTAATTTCAAGACTTGTGTCGTCATTATCGATCATGGAACCAAGATATATAAATTTTTTACATATTAAAATTTGTAATTTTCAATTGTAACATAAGTTGGTGCTTTATTAATGTTTCCTTTGCGTCTGGAGATCTTGCTCTCATTAACTCTCAATCCCATTATCTTTGCTGCCTTTTCCAGAGAGATAAATGCCTCTTCTAGTGCCTTCTGTGACCTAGCAATAATATCTAGGTCGTCTGCGAATGCCAGAACTTGAACAGACTTATAAAATATTGTGTTAGTTGTCTGTATTCCTGATTCTATTATCGCTTTTTCCAAGGGCCTTAACTCTGCCAGGTTAAATAAAGCCATTATTATTATTGTTATTATTATTATTTATTATTATTATTATTATTATTATTATTATTATTATTATTATTATTATTATTATGTGTAGGTTTTTCTATTCTATTCTATATTATGTATCGCATTATACCTGAAAATTTACTGTTATCTTTATATTTCATAGTTTAAAAGGTAATTCTTAAAATCATATAACTTATGACTTCACATGATTTTGAATGTATTGTTTGTTACTTACAGGGTAAAGATCTACTGTGACATTCGCAGCGAAGTCAACTTGGTCTCATATTCTTCCACTCTCCAGATTACTTCGCTAATGACCTGCGTGACATCGAGACTGTGATTGTACGTAAGTTGTGACATCAAAATACGTTCTTGATCCCAAGTGTTAACAACATCTCAACGTCAGAGTCATCAGTCTTACGGTGTATTAAAAAATTACAGACGCTTTGCTCGGTGAATTACGTAGTGCAAGTGGACGTTATTATAACATTCTTCAGGGAAAATGTTACCTAAGTGAAGATTCTCTAGAAAATTAGTGTTGAGTGTGTATAATGAATCTGAGAACATGAAGTGCAGACCACATAACTATAATTCGTTGTCAAATATAAGATATGGCAAGTTCGGACAAGACTTCTTGCTAAGAAAACATTATGATACATTTACTCTGTTTTACATACCGGTACTGAGATAATTTAAACGTTTCAATTACTTTTATAAAAGGAATACATTTTAAGTTGTTTATATCTACACAGTGGGCCAAAAAAGGCACAAAATTATAAATACTCTATTTTCTAAAATCAATTTAGGGCATTTTAAAACCTAAGAGGTTTTTAGCCTCATTCACGATATATCGCCATTCGTCTCTGTTCTCTGCATCTTCTTGTCGTCCTCCCACTTAGAAAGATTATCATATCCTTGGTCCTGCCAACGAAGACGAGGTCTACCAAGGGGTCTCATACATCTTGGAGAATAGTCGAAAGCTTTACGCAGAAGAGAGTCTTCATCACGCCGTAGAACGTGTCCAAGCCAACGTAGTCTTCGACTTTTTATTAAGGCTATTATGTCCGGATCTTTATAAATATCCCTTAGTTCCCTGTTGTTCAAAATTCTCCATGTGTTATTTTCTTGAATGGGACCAAAAATCTTCCTCAATATTTTGTTCTCAAAAGTAAAAAGGGATTTTGTTGTTGTTTGTTTTTTTTTAATATCAAAGTTTCACAGCAATATAGGAGAGTTGGTAGGATTATATCTTAATTTTGATAATCTAGAAAGGAGTTTGAACTAAGCAATTTATGAAGGGAATAGTAACACTTATTTGCCGTAACGAGTCTATGTCCAATTTCTTCCCAAATAAGCCTGTTTCATTAATTATATATCCTAAGTATTTATTAAATTCAGTAACTTTTTGAAACTCCCAATCATCTGTTGTAAGTGACCCTCTATTATTTGAGGTACGTGATATATTCATGTATTTAGTTGTGTCACAATTAATTTTTAACCCTGTTATTCTTGTTTCTTCTACTAAGAGTCTAAAAAGTTGCTTGATATCATCTTCTGTTTGTCCTAGAAGGGCAATATCATCAGCATATGCTAATAAATTAATTTTACCATTGCCCAATGAAAATCCAATATTTTCATTCCTAAGTTTCTGTAATGCCTTTTCTAAGACAAAATTAAAAAGTATGGGTGACAAATCATCACCCTGTCTCACTCCAGATTGAACTTCAAAACTGTCCGAAATAATCCATAACATTAATTTGTAATGAATACACTGTTAGAAAGAGCAGACTTTAAAGACGAGTAGCAACTTTTATTGTGTTTTTTAGGCTCAATTATTAAAATCTTATGGAGGTCAATACACAATGATGTGAAAAATGTGGTTTTCGAAGACAATTTATTACTTCAAAATGCAGAAACTGACTGTTGGTAAAATTAATAATAATTAATGATCTTTCAAATAATAAAAATTAAAAATGATGCTCTATGTGACCACCATTTTCCCGCACAACCATTTGTAGGCATCTTCTCCATTGTCCAATATTACTGGATATCTGTCTTTGATCAAGCCGGTCCCAACATTCAAGAAGGCGTTGTCTTAAATGTTCAAAATTACGAATTCTTGTTTTGTAGTTGACTTCATACAAAATAGTCCATAGCATTAAGATCTCGTTTGAAACACTAACGGAAAACATCAGAGAATCTGAGAAATGCGATCTTTCACGCAATAATTTCTCAGGAAGGATACGATGTCCGTATCTTGCTAATCAATCGTTGTACACTTGAAACAGACCATTCTCGCTGAGCGTAGTTCCTTACAATTTGTCGGGATGATAAATTATCATATTGTTGTGAATGTTTAATGAAAATCTTGTCTTTATTCGTTAAGAGAGTCATTATTCACAAAATGAGAACTCAAAAGGGAAGAAAACAAATGATGATAGCATAATAAACGGTTTGCTTAGTTCGGCATAAAAGATCGATTTTGTACTGCCTTACAAAAAATACAAAATAATGTTTAATAAATAGTAAAAAATTAAATATTACAGTACTTTTCCGGTCTACAAGGACTGTGAAATTTACCTGTGAAATAAACTTTCAAGTGAAATCATTAACTACTGGAATATAACCATTTTGTTCCTTTTTCTTGGCTCACTGTGTATATCTCCAAAGTCTCATCAGTGAAACATTGTATAGTCCAAATAGTCCTGTAAGACAACTCTACTTGGAATATTGAAAAAAAAAAAATGTTTTTGAATTAATACGCATAAAACCTGCTGTCAAAAATATATACCATTTTTCAGATTTTGAATTAAAATATGCAAATGAATCGCTAATTGTTAAAACAGCGTTAGTCATGAAGACCAAACTTGTGGGAAACTTAAAAGAACTGTTGTTTAAACAAAATTTAAGTATTTCAGTTCTCTCTAGATACATTTTGGAAACATAAATCATGTCGCTTCAATACCAAGTCTAACTGTAAACAATTAGAAAATAGAGACAAACTTAAACATCACAAAAATTGTGACTGACGTTGTTTTAACAAATACTCATTCAAATACAGAACTTTCGTCAGGAAACAGGTTTCGCTTACATAAATGCAATCGTCTGTAACTATAGAAAACTAGACTTCCGAGGAAAGAGTGTGTACATTTCTTCTGTACCGAGCGTAGGAAGGTTTTGAGATGTCAAAGTTAGAACATTAATATACAGCTGGCTTCTACTCAGTGTGGATTAATTTAGTTTGTGGCATTGCGGTGGACATTAAGACGGTGAATTTCAATAATCTATTATGATAGGGTATGCATATTACGAAGAAATCGCACTAAAAGTTCGTGCTGTACGTCCAGCGGTCGACAGTCCTAGCACTTATTATAAAGTAGGCCAGTAAATTACATTTGTAATGTAATAAAGGCCCTGTAAATCGCGGGATGTTATTGCCGAAAGCTGATCTACTGAATTACCGCTAAGCGGGCTCTTATTTGCCCATATCACTTTTTCAATGACGCTTTAGTAAGCGAAACCTGTTTCTAGGCGTACATCTGTTACATTTAGTCGTAATTTCGATGTTCTCATGAATGTTATTTATTATGTTTTAATAGAATAAATAACAATAATTTGACTTTTACTCGTAACAATCATTTGTAGGCCTAGTCTCGGCACAAGTGCAAGAAACATTTTCCTACAACAGCAATTCCATCACTTCCTTAGTTTTTCAACAAGTATTCATCCTTTAAGTTTTTAATTTAATATGGGTTTAGGAAGATGATGTGAATTCATCTTATTATATCTCTCAAATTTCTGTTGCTCGGTAAGCAAATACGGCAAGTCCACGAGAGATGTCTGTTTCTCACCTACATTGTCATGCTTCGCCATCTCTCAGTCATCAGTAGGGACCGGATTTTTATGTAATATTAAGGTGTGAAATATGTACATATTTATGTAAGAAAAATAAGCTGAATATGTACCAAAATATGTAAAATCATGAAAATATTTAATATCAATATTTGGCAGGTACAGGATAGGTAAGACTCTCCATAGAGCACCAAATTTTTTTATTGCACAATTGACACATTACTATTTTTCCATCTGTAGTGAAAACTTCGGCCATCGCAATCCATGATTTTATTTTTGTTGTTAGGGTTGAAGATAAAGGGGCCATTTTAGTTAGTTGAAAGCAGTAGATAAACTCACTTGCACTGTAATTACTAAAACTAGAGAACTGAGTGAGATGAATGACACAACAGTACTGCAAGCACTGTTTCGATTTACTGGATTAGGAGAAAATGAGAGGATATGTGGGACACATGCATTTTAGCTGCTCCCTGTAAGAAACAAAGTACCTACTAAAATCTCAGACTATAGGCATTTACAAATTTGTTTGAAAAGTGACATTCCTGTCTCATTGAGAAGGGTAGGATTATTCCAGCCGAGAACTATGCTTTCTAATTGCTCGGAAAATCCCATTTCCGTATAGGTATAATAAATTGAAAGTAAAGAGGTCAAGCGATAACCTGAAAAGCTATTTATTTTAATCTTTCAACAACTTTCCAATTTGTTTCTTTAGACTTCAGTTTCTTTTCAAAAGTCGGCTACTTTATTGCGGCTCATGCCATACTTGACACGAGCTTTCCCTGGAAAGATTAGGAAGAGGATGGGTAAGGTTGCAAATTGCATGGGAACGGCTTGTTAAGACGTGTGCAGAACAATTATAGTTCGAGACAAATCATGTCGTCCTCGTCTCACTCCATCGCTTGAAGGCAACGCTACTTTCTGAGTGATTTTTACAATAGAGTACAAGGTAGTTGTATGAGAAAGGTTGCCTTTTGTTCACTCATATTTACAGTGGGTAGTATGGGGTGAATGCTTCTATTACTTCCTGGAACTAAGAATGTTATGTTTCGTCCCGAAATATATCCTTTCTTGGATAGATAAAAAGGCTTTTTAAATCTGTGTATTTCAAATTGTAAACTTCCGCAGCAGATTTTTTTTTTCCTTTCAGATAAGTAAAAATAAATAAAACCCCTAAATATGTAGATTTATGTAATACCAAGCCATAATATGTAATGTGAGATAAATATGTAAAAATATGTAGTATCAAATTTTAATATATTAATGGTAATTACAATATACGCAAAGATTTGTTACTTATATACGCTTATGTTAAAAGGATTATAATATGTAATTACATAAAAATCCGGTCCCTATACTGTTTTCGCTGTAAGAAAAATCCTAATGTAAACACAAGCACGTTGCTGTCATACCCATGATTGGCTCCCAGTCGAAACACTCACACGACGCAGGAAAATATAATCCGTATTTGGAAACTATCATCTTGTATTATTTGAAAATAAAAAAAATTGAATTCTAGTTGTTAAATACAATTGAACATAACTTCACTCATATGTAAAACGCTATGTAAAAGAAAAGCTACTTTTATATTTTGTTTGTACTATGAACGCGGATGAATACAAACAATAATACCGAGGTAGTCTGTTCTTGTAACAAGCTGGCGTCCCTTGAGCTTGTCGTTCACGTTAGCACGTGGTACTGAAGTATGGCTTCTGCATCCTCGGTGTGTGTGGTTATTAATCGTAAGAGTGGAAACCCTCTCAAAAGCGGAGAAAAACAAATAGTCTTAAATATATATAAGTTATGTGAGTTTTAATTAGAGTAATTAATTTACTTTAGTAAATGTTTCCTAAGCAAATGAATGCATAGTAGTGAGGTTAGGCCTACTTGATGAGTAACGGGAAATGTTTAACATGAAACAGCATGTACAACAGTAGGCGGGAACATGTACTGAGAATCTATGGCGCCAAACAGCGGCCAATGAAGCCTCACTTCAGTCACGTGCTATTGTTTATATTAGGATTTTTCTTACAGCGAAAAGATTTTTTATAGTCATCAGTAGTCGAATCTTAGTACTAGCGAGTTACATCCTAGGAACTATCTTGAACTCCAGTTTTTCTTGCTGAAACCAAGGCAGTGACACAACCAGTAGAAGTGGAAGTGAATTTCGGAAAACTAATTTTATTGGAAGAATATAGAGGAACATTTTGACACGACCTGCGACAATGGCAAAAGGGGAATCAGATATAATTCAGAGTTATATCAATTAATAAAGTAAAGTCGCCAAAGACTGCTGTGGACTGGCCATGTAAACAAAATAGAAAATTACTGCATCTCATTAAAGTAGGATTGTTCAGTGTGAAGATCCAGAAAAATGTACATTTTGATGATTTCAAGAAAAACATTGGAACTTTACTCTGAACAAAACAGTAGATATCTGCAGCAAATGATAGAGAGATGAAAATTACTGATAGTGTAAGTTGAGGCTAAGACTTCGAACTAAGAAGAAAAAAAACATTATTGGAAGAGGGAGTGAGTTTATATATCATATATTCTATAATATATTATTTCGACATTTTTCTTAAAAATTTAGCATAGTATTTTCTAAGATTTACATAATAAGGTAACATATTATTAAAATGACTTAGGTTACGTATATTATATTGAATTTCGATCAGAAGAATATGAAGCATTATTTTGGCATGACATTTGTACATTTATTTAGGAACGATTTATTCTTTCTCTTTGTCACACATTGAAGAGACACTTTTATATAAGAATCAACATGTATCATTACACTCAATTTTTTATTTCCTTCTTATTACTACAAAATCAAAATATGTTGTATGTATTTGTGTAATAATATGAGTACAATAATATAAAAAAGAAAACGGAAGCTGTAAGTTTTAATATCATAATATAGTTTCACTATTACGAATGTCATTCATTATTTTACAATGTTATTAGTTATTACAATGTTAATTATTTTCCACTTTAAGCAAAACTTCTGAACTAGAGCTGAAAAACATAAGCATGACGAATAATTAATAATTCTACCAACCGAAACTTGTACTTTTTATTCTCCTTCTTCTTCTTCTTCTTCTTCCGAAAATTATATAAGTTCATGAGTTTGTATACGTAGTTACTCGTATTTCCTAAAAAAAATATTTTCAAAATATGAATAAACGTACATTTCCTACATATCTATGTTTGTTACATTCAACTGTCTTCTATCATTATTCAATAAACAGTAAACACCTCAATGTAATGCACAGTATTTCTAGATTATTAATCCAACCTTAAAGTAGTTTTTGCTGGTTACAAGATTGTTTTACAATATCATGTTGGATAAAATGTAAGACTGTATAAAACAGTTCCGTGGAAACGCTGAAACATTCAGGGAATTTTGTTTCATTACCAAAACATCTTCTTCGCACCATTAGTTCATGAGCACCTTCTATATATAGAAAAGAAAATACCACTAAACTTTCTATTACGCGACTTCATGCTTCGTAATATAAAATCTTCATCATCAAAAATATTCATGAATATTTGCATGCATGTTGAGAAATAAGTATATATCAAATATTGTTATTTTCTATGTTTACCAGGCTAATAAAAACATTGATTTTATGGGCTTTGCCTAGTACACTATAGAAGCTATAGTAGGTAGTAGAGCTGTATATCATCCTCCTTAAAGGTTAGTTACACTTCTTTTGTCCATTTTAATTGCAAGTGCTATTAAAGGGTTCAGAACCATAGTGGGCCAAGCGCCATTTACTAAAACCGTAGAAAACAAGGGTTAAAATGAAGTTATTACCATAATTCAATGGAAACATATAGCAAGTAATATAAAGTATAAACATTAAAACTAAATGATATGTCAATCTTCATTAAACTATGGCATTCACTTAACTTTAACCCTTGTTGTCTCTGTTTTTAATAAATGGCGCTTGGCCCACTATGGCTCTGAACCCTTCAATTGTGAATAATATTACTTTAGGTAGGCCTATACGATAATTTTTAGACTTCCTGCTGCTCGGTGAAAAATGTAATCAGACACCTACAAGACAACTTTTGTAAACCCTTACGTTTTGAATTCTTTTTTCAATACGCTCTAGTGTACAAGCCGACTGAGAGGGGACACGAATGTACTCACAACCACAGGAGATAAACGGTTTAGTTCGCGGAACCGCTGGGTCCTCATTCGCTTTGGACGGAAAATCCGTGGTTTTCCTAAGGCGTTAAGACAAATGTCGGGATGAGCCCTAAGAGAAATGGCCGCGGATCTATATGCCCTTCCCTATAAAGTTCCCCAATATGTGATAAAACGACGTAAATGCCCTGGTTCAGCTTATATAAAATACCCGTTATACGGGCGAGGTTACTCGTCTCTAGTCGCATTGCGAAAGGACAGAGAATCTTTCAATTTCCAGATTAGAATTAGCGGTGACTCTACCGACAGCCTTCTCTTGCCTTAATCATCGAACAGCAGACGAATGCGTCTTCTTCACTCCACCTGCACTGCGAACTGACAAGTTCTTTCAAAGTGCAGACTTAAACCTTCCGCCATTTCTTCTTCGTCATGTCCTGTGATCACATTCCCCTCCCCTCGCGTATGTGGTACGTCCATTTTCGGTTTTCCCCCTTCAAAATTTTCTAGAGCTCCTTCATTGGAGCACCGTAACTCGGAGTGAGACAAGTGACCAACAGCCCCGAACCCTTTGCGAGGACGCGTTTTGCGTACCTTTTAAGGGGAGAGGATGGTATTTTTTTAACTTTTTTCCTGTTTGGTGTAAAATATTAATTTTTTGTATGTAGAGAGCTCATAGCTGTGGCAACTCAACCAAATAAAAATATTTTGAAAAAAAAAATTATTGGGGGACCAAATTTGAAAAAAATATGCCCAATGCAGGATTGTACTAAAACCGATATATTTAAACCGTTTTTAAAGATAGATACAAAGAATTTTTGCAATGTATTTGCAAAAGCATGTTCTACAAACTGTAACAGAATTTTGATATTAGTCCCTACGTTTGTAAAATAAACAATTAAAAATTAATAACACTTTTCTGATTTCCTTTCTTGCAAACAAACGGACGTATTTTGAAATGAAATCAATTAACAAAATTCTGTTACAGTGAAAAGTTTCCTAATAGTCTGAAGAATATGTGTTCTAAATTTCATGCATGTATCTTTAATAGTTCGGAAGTTATATTCATTTTTGTCTGGAAATGTAGCAAAAAAATGAAGTTACTGGAAACCCATAAAAGCGGGCGTGTGATTTAAAAATCCATAGCACAGGAAGATTAAAAATGACGTCTCAACATCCGATAAGGGCACAAATACCCGCAAAATGTTATGTAATGCATTCCACACATATCAAAGGGTATTTTAAAGAAAAAAAAATTTTTAATTTAATTTACCGGAAACAACAATAAAAGTGGGGGAGTGATTTAAAAATCCATAACGCAGGAAGTTTAAAAATGGCGACTCAACATCCGATAAGGGTACAAATACCCGCAAAATGTTATGCAATGCATTTCACACATATCAGAGGGTATTTACCGGAAACAACAATAAAAGTGGGGGAGTGATTTAAAAATCCATAACGCAGGAAGTTTAAAAATGGCGACTCAACAGCCGATAAGGGCACAAATACCCACATAATGTTATGCTATGCATTCGACACATATCACAGAGCATTTTAAAGATTTTTTTTTAAATTTACTAATTTTTCACCAAAAAATACCATCCTCTCCCCTTAAATTTCTCCACTCACTTGTCCTCTTTCAATGCAATTCATTATTTGCATCCTCTAGATTCAAAACCCCCTAAAGACCATTTTATTCATAATTTAGTTATGCCCACATATTGCTTGCTAAGAATGAATTCTAATGATTTATATAGTTCGAATACGAAAACCCATTAAATTTAAAGAAAAAGGTTTGTTAAAAGTCATTGTAAGGCTGAAAATTCTGTCTATTTGCCACCAGTTTCTGTCAAAAGTCTTCAATTTAGGAAAATGGATATAGGGGATTTTGAATCTATAGGATTCATTTGTAGTTCCGATTTAATTTTTCCGATAGTAATTCTCCCAGAAATATGACTGCACTTGATATAAGTCCTAAGAAAAACAAAACAAAAGCTGAGTGGAGGTGAGATAATGAAATTGATATGTAACTCAAATCAAGACTTCCTAACTCTAACGCATAATTCTTTAAATGCATCGCATTCATGATATCGCTAACAAACTTGTCCGAGATACCTGCTTCTATTAAGTGGACTAAAATGTTGTTAAAGCTTTCAAGAAACGGATGTCCTTTCTGAAATGCCATAGTGATCCGAGCTTGAACGGCATCTTCTGTGAAAGGGTGCAGTGGGAATCTATCATCTATGCCATATATTACAGCCATAGAAGAGGCGTAGATTCTACTAGTAAACAATGCTCCTCCTTGATCAGACACAGCATACCTAAAGCAACTGTTTGGACCGTCACATTTATATCGTGGCTTCATAATTTCTAATAGATCATCACTTAAAATATTAGTGAGAATCTCTTCAAATGCGAAATACATTTTTGACTCATGAAGTTCCTCATAACTATCAATCTGGTGCTCGAAACCAGGGTCAATAAAAAGACTTGTGATGTAAATTTGGAATACTGTATTCACAGATAGAGAGTATAGCAGCCACGCTGTAAAGAAAACACGGAGTGAAACACTGCGAGGAAGTTCCATAATAGATACTCCCACTGTAACACACCAGGCATAAGAGATGCAGTTGAGGAAGGTATCATAATGTTTAGATTCAACCATTTCTTTAGAGGCCAGATACCTGAACACAATGCCACAGGCAGGGATTGAAATTAGTATACAGATCGAAGTAGATATTTGAAACACACGTGATATGCTCAACCATGATGGGAAGCGCTCTGCTCTTGGGACAAACAAAGTGAATCTGTCAATAAAATAGCAAACAGAATTATCAAAATCTAGCTCAAAGTTTATGTTTAGCCAGCCACCAATGGCTAAATCACATCTATTGTACAGTAAGTCACCTAACATACCAGTCCATGTGCCATTATTCAATTTGGATCCATATGCATCGTCTTCAAAATGTTGTAAGATAGTAATGGACAAATTCATCTTTTGGCTTATGATGTGTAACAATTGTATTTCTAATCCATCCGCTTCATGCATGTTTATTACATTCTTTTTAGGATTAGTGAGTGTAACAAACGGAGGAGTGTTTGGTGCCGATACTCTCAAAGGAAAGCCAGACGTATCTCTAGGAACCTTATTATTAAAAAGTGAATTGTTTCGTAACAACGAAGCCTGCCCATTTTGTACTGAGCATGAGTCTAATTCCTCAACTTCTAATTGAATGCAATGTTGTCTGTATTCACTCAAAGTGTAAATGTTAATATCATTCTCATACAAATTTCCATAAGAATTTTCTTGCGTTAACACAATTGCATTCAGCATTTTCCAATCACACAGCTCCTTGAGTACATTATGTGCTATTTGTCGCATAGATTTTGTGCTACAATCATCTTTCAAAAGTACAACAAGAACCAAAGCTTTTAAGTTCCACGCAGAGAAATGCTCCAAATGATGTATTTGATTACTTAACTCATTCTTCACATTCTTACTTTTGTGCCTTAAGACTAATATGTAGTTTCTGTACTCATCTTCACTCCCATTCCACACAACGCGTTTACTTGAGAAGTCACCATAGGAAGATACAAAGATAGGCCATATTTCAACCAAATGAAAACGATATAATATTTCGGACACAATATGGTAATTATTCTCCTGTAATATTGAGTCAGAACTTTGTTTTTGAGAACTGATGTTCGGAAACGAGAACACTAAAGTACGGCCTGAAATAAAATGCTGAACACTAATTTTCGTCAAACACTCTACGAACACATTTGGATCTCCAACAAATGTACTGCCCATAATTTTGGAGTAAACTTCATTTACGCCTCCCTTCAGCAATATTACGAAAATCAGTAGCAGTGCCTGAAAGAATAAAGAAAAGATTAGCAATGTCCATATTTTTGGATTGTGTAGCCAGATAAGTTTGGATTACGTAGTGTCTTTGTGGAACATAGAAAAGTATATGGTTATTCAAACAAAGTTGGGTATTAAAATTGCAATAACTTTCTCTTTTCCAGTTTTATTACTGAAAACATATTCGTATTTGTAAAGTAATAGGTTTTGCTCATTGTTATGAGTGTTCTTTAACTTAATAGGTTTGTTCAAAAATTCGTTTCTTGTAAATCGGATTTTACGAACACTCATCAATTTCTGTAGTGTTTAAAGAGGGCTTTATTTGTAATTATTGTGCAAGTTCGGAATCATGATGTTGAAAATATCTCGAAATGTAGTGCAATCCCCAGCATACTTCAGTGAAATAATTGACACAATTTTATTGATAATTATATCGTAACCAGACATTTTTTCGATTCACGTAGATATGAACCCGGAAGATGTTAGAATTTGTGGCTAAATAATGAAATACTTTCCCAAGCCATCTTACAACTACTGAGAATCTTATATAGCTCATTAAAATTGCACAGTAAACTGCATATATTCACTAGATTTATTGGAAAATGTATGCCCTATTACAGAAGACTGTAGATTATTGATTATTGAAGATATATTCAGCAACTGAGGTGACAAATATTTTACATTACTTTACGAATACTTATTTATGTATCTATCTTGTGTAGATTTTAATTATTGAAAAAAGTCATCGCAATGACAAAATATGTTTGCTGTCAATAAATTAATATAACAGGAAAATATCAGGTTTATTTTCATCATGAATTCTATTTAGGACCGAGTGCTCGAAGTAGTGGAATGATTATTATGGTAGATACCCAAGAAATTTTCTATTGAGCAGTGAAATGTGGACGTTGCGAACAAAACTTGTCATTTACAAAACAGTATTTTTTTTAAGGAAATAGGAAAAACTGTATCGAGCCTTCACTTTACCCTAAAGTGAATGACAATTTTGTATACGTATTGTGCATGTTACCTCCGTTGTTCTAATGGTGCCAATAACCATAATTTTTAGTAATTTTCTGTGCATTTTATAGACAAAAATATTTTGAAAATGTCCTGTTTCGTTAGGAATTGTGAGAAAAAAATTGTTAAAAAACTATTTGACATTTATAACAGTAAAATATATGACACATCAACTGTACCATAGAACATATAACATTACGAGTTTGCAGTGAAAGACCTGCCTTTGGGCAGAACACTATGAATGAATCTTCCAGCAATAGGGGTCCAGAGCTCATAGGTTCTACATTACCAAAGATATACATATAATTTGAATTGGTAATGAAAATTACGGGAAAACGGCTGAACGGATTTTAATAAATGACCCCTCATTTTGAAGCTTGGAACACAAAGTTTTTCAGAAATGTCAATTTTCCTACACCATTTTACTATTTTCCAAAATCCATCTTTCGTCAGTTTTGAGAACTAATTAATTGCATTTCAGAATAAAACAAAACACACACTACAATAAACAATAGACTATTACACGATGGCCATGACCTACAGGATTGCTGACATACTTAGAGTTCAGATGGGCCAGATTCTTTCACATCATAATGCCAATATGTCGATCTTCATTTGTGTAATTTTTTGATAATGTATAAAAATAATTTACAGGTCTGATTCTCTGGTTTGTAGTTTTCCGAGTACAGCTGTGTATTCGATATTAAGAACTACAAAACTTAAGAATGTTTGGTGACATTATTCCCATTAAAAATGAAGTATTATTATAGTTAATGCAACACATAATGGTATACTGATGATATGAAAATGAAATCTTTTGGGGGCCTTAAGTATTCTGCCCTCAGACCCTCATGCCCTCTGCTCTCTGCCCTTTGCCCTCTTCTCTTCTCTTCTCTTCTCTTCTCTTCTCTTCTCTTCTCTTCTCTTCTCTTCTCTTCTCTTCTCTTCTCTTCTCTTCTCTTCTCTTCTCTTCTCTTCTCTTCTCCTTTCCTTTTCTTTTCTTCCTGTTTTCTTGTTTTTCGCCTTCTTTCTCCATTCGCTTGCTTTCTACGTGATTCTCAATCTCTCCTACTGTACCTTAGATCCTTGTCATTGTCACATGTTTCATATTCAATCTCTACATTGCCTTCAGCGTCATCATCAGCATCATCATCTGAACTTTCATCTATGATCTGCAGAGTAGTGTCGATCACCACGTAAGTTTTCATCCCGTGTTACTTTGCTAGATAAAACACACTTTAGGAAATAAATAAACTGCACTAACAGAAAATTTTCTATTAATACTAAGTAGTGTTAAGTTCATAAGAATAACCTTAGTATCTCGTTATCATTATATTACATCTCTTCAAATAATTATCTACAGTCAGATGGAAATAAGTATGAGATTATACGTTCTCGTGCATAAAATCGAAACTTCACGTTGATGTCGATGTTATAGGCATTCCTAATTTATAGTCTCAACAAATGTTGACGCAACATCCGTCGAGGGCGTGAGGGTATGAGGACAGAGAGAATGATGGCAGAGGGCATGAAGGTATGATGGCAGAGGGCATGATGGCATGAAGGCATGATGGCAGAGAGCAGGAGGGCATGATGGCAGAGAGCATGAGAGCAAAGGGCATGAGGGCAGAGTACATGAGGGCAGAGGGCATGAAGGCAGAGGGCATGATGACAGGGCATGAGGGCAGAGGGCATGAGACAGACGGCATGATGGCAGAGGGCATGAGGGCAGAGTGCATGAGGGCAGGGAGCAGATGGTATGAGGGCAGAGGGCATGATGGCATAGGGCCTGAGGGCAGAGTGCATGAGGAAATGAGGGCAGAGTGCATGAAGGCAGAGGGCATGAGGGCAGAGGGCATGGGGGCCTGAGGGAAGAGTGCATGAGGGCAGGGAGCAGAGGGCATGAGGACAGAGGGCATGAGGGCAGAGGGCATGAAGGCAGAGGGCATGATGGCAGAGGGCATGAGGGCAGAGGGCAGAGTGCATGAGGGCAGAGGGCATGAGGGCAAAGTGCATGAGGGCAGAGGGCAGGATATTTTCATAATTCTAACCTACAATCCACAATAACCTGAAATAGCTATTGCTTCACTCCCACATGTAAAACCGACTGATCGTTCTGACATTGTTACTTGCGTTTTCGCATTGGAACTCAAGAACTGAAGATGTATAGGTTAAATAAAAAGTATTTAGCATGAAGAAAACCATTCAGAGGGGTAGGCCTATGTTTCATTATTATGGAAGCAACTTCCAAAGTGTCTGGTATTCTTCATTGGAAATAAATTTGAAAAAAAAAAAATTAATTTGAACTTCTAATGAACTTAGCAGCATTTGCTGCACAAGCCACTAGTTTTAATTAAATTTTAACACACTAACGGGATAATATATTCCCCAGAGACTTCTATTGTGGGAAAATGGCGGCCTGGCCGCTGCTTACTACATAATAACTCGTACCATAACACTTTTACAATAATTTCAATTAAAAAAAAACATTTAGCTCAACTATGTGAATGCACATTGCATGAAAATAAAAATATTAATTGAATAGCTTATCTCTCTAGATACTCTTCATTTTCATTGTACTGTATCATGGAAAAATGAATATATTATAACACTTTTACAATAATTTCAATTAGCAACAATATATTATCATTCTTGCACATAGAAGTGGAAATGACCGATTTTGAATGGGTTGGTAATTGCTACACATACATAATGTTGGATTAATGTCCGTTTTTTATACAAAAAAAAGACAATGAAAATACTGGTATTAGTATGATATGGAATTTTCAATTTTTTTAATTAAAAATACTGATTTTTCCACAGTTTCTCATTGAAATGAAAGAGTTAGGATAAAAACAGTGACATATTCAGAAAGATGACTCTCTAAATGTATCAAAACCGTGAAAAACTTATTTTTTGTTTTCGGTGGAAATGACCGATTTTTTTTCGCATTTGAAATTATTGGCATTACTATGATATGGAATTTATCCAGGTTTTTATTGAGAATACTGATTTTTCCATACTGTTTCTCATGGAAATGAAAGAGTTAGAACAAAAACAGTGACATAGTCAGAAAGATGCCTCTCTAATGTACCAAAACCATGGAAAATTTATTTTTTGTTTTCGGTGGAAATGACCGATTTTGTTCGCAAATGAAAACGTTGGTATTAGTATAATATGGAATTATCCGGGTTTTTATTGAGAATACTGATTTTTCCATACTGTTACTCATGGAAATGAAAGAGAATAACTGTTTTTATTCAGAAAGATGCCTCTCTAAATGTATCAAAACCACGAAAGACTTATTTTTTTGTTTTCGGTGGAAACGACCGATTTTGTTCCCATATGAAATTTTTGGCATTACTATGATATGGAATTATTCAGGTTTTTATTGAGAATAGTGATTTTTCCATACTGTTTCTCATGGAAATGAAAGAGTTAGAACAAAACCAGTGACATATTCAGAAAGATGCCTCTCTAAATGTACCGAAATCGAGAAAAATTTATTTTTTGTTTTCGGTGGAAATGACCGATTTTGTTCGCATGTGAAAATATTGGCATTAGTATAATATGGAATTATCCGGGTTTTTATTGAGAATAGTGATTTTGCCATACTGTTTCTCATGGAAATGAAAGAGTTAGAATAAAAACAGTAACATATTCAGAAAGATGCCTCTCTAGTGTACCAAAACCGTGAAAAACTAATTTTTTGTTTTCGGTGGAAACGACCGATTTTGTTCGCACATGAAAATATTGGCATTAGTATAATATGGAATTATCCGGGTTTGTATTGACAATACTGATTTTGCCATACTGTTTCTCATGGAAATGAAAGAGTTAGGATAAAAACAGTAACATATTCAGAAAGATGCCTCTCTAATGTACCAAAACCGTGAAAAACTTATTTTTTCTTTTCGATGGAAACGACCGATTTTGTTCGCACATGAAAATATTGGCATTAGTATAGTATGGAATTATCCGGTTTTTTATTGACAATACTGATTTTGCCATACTGTTTCTCATGGAAATGAAAGAGTTAGAATAAAAACAGTAACATATTCAGAAAGATGCCTCCCTAATGTACCAAAACCGTGAAAAACTTATTTTTTGTTTTCGGTGGAAACGACCGATTTTGTTCGCACATGAAAATATTGGCATTAGTATAATATGGAATTATCCGGTTTTTTATTGACAATACTGACTTTGCCATACTGTTTCTCATGGAAATGAAAGAGTTGGAATAAAAACAGTAACATATTCAGAAAGATGCCTCTCTAATGTACCAAAACCGTGAAAAACTTATTTTTTGTTTTCGGTGGAAACGACCGATTTTGTTCGCACATGAAAATATTGGCATTAGTATAATATGGAATTATCCGGGTTTTTATTGAGAATAGTGATTTTGCCATACTGTTTCTCATGGAAATGAAAGAGTTAGAATAAAAACAGTAACATATTCAGAAAGATGCCTCTCTAGTGTACCAAAACCGTGAAAAACTTATTTTTTGTTTTCGGTGGAAACGACCGATTTTGTTCGCACATGAAAATATTGGCATTAGTATAATATGGAATTATCCGGGTTTGTATTGACAATACTGATTTTGCCATACTGTTTCTCATGGAAATAAAAGAGTTAGAATAAAAACAGTAACATATTCAGAAAGATGCCTCTCTAATGTACCAAAACCGTGAAAAACTTATTTTTTGTTTTCGGTGGAAACGACCGATTTTGTTCGCACATGAAAATATTGGCATTAGTATAGTATGGAATTATCCGGTTTTTTATTGACAATACTGATTTTGCCATACTGTTTCTCATGGAAATGAAAGAGTTAGAATAAAAACAGTAATATATTCAGAAAGATGCCTCCCTAATGTACCAAAACCGTGAAAAACTTATTTTTTGTTTTCGGTGGAAACGACCGATTTTGTTCGCACATGAAAATATTGGCATTAGTATAATATGGAATTATCCGGTTTTTTATTGACAATACTGACTTTGCCATACTGTTTCTCATGGAAATGAAAGAGTTGGAATAAAAACAGTAACATATTCAGAAAGATGCCTCTCTAATGTACCAAAACTGTGAAAAACTTATTTTTTGTTTTCGGTGGAAATGACCGATTTTGTTCGCACATGAAAATATTGGCATTAGTATAATATGGAATTATCCGGGTTTTTATTGAGAATACTGACTTTTACACACCGTTACTTATTGAAATTAAAGAGTTAGAATAAAAAAAAAAGACAAATTCAGAAGGATGCCTCTCTAAACATACCGAAACCGTGAAAAAACTCACTTTTTGTTTTCGGTGGAAATGACCGATTTTGTTCGCAACCTCCATAAATGTACGTCAACTGAAATACTACGAACTAAAAAAAAATACACTGGTGAAGTTATTTATATATTTTATTGATAAACATTACTTACCGAAACAAACCCTAAAACTTGAATCTTGAAAGAAAGAAGAATGATCGTCTTCACAGTGATCACAATCGCTATCATCATCATTATCTATGATAGAACTATTTGGCTCACATCTATGGAAATTATGTTCTCAGCATTACTCAATGATAACAATGAGTAGAATTCCCATATCACATATTCCAATACTCGAGACAAAATTATATAACTTACAAGGAAATGCATATTAAAAGTAATGGTATTTAAAAATATACAGAGTGGGGTAAAAGTCGCTTGATCGAGATTTGATACTTTAAAAATATATCAAATATAAATGAAAATTAGATAATCATTGATACATTTTTCTGTAACAAAAATTATTCTTTTTATCATAAATTTTCAAAATGTGAACCTCCTTGTTCAATATACATGTGACATCGATCTGCAAAGTGACGAGCACAACTCCTTATTTGAATTAATAATTTCAAAAACATCCTCTATTAGAATTTCCAACTTTTCAATATCTTGTGATCTCTCTGCGTATACTTTATCTTTCATTATTCCGCTCAAGGAAAGATCACATAGCATTAGGTCAAATGATCTACTTGACCATTATATCTTTTCACACTGACCAATTCATTATAGAAAATAAATTCAGAAACCCAAATAAATATCAGGTTTTAAGAACTAATACTTACACAGACCCGTCTGTTAAATTAATTTGAAACTTAAAAATTATACTACTTACAATTCTATAGGCCTAAAAGTCCAACGCTGTGAAGTAACAGAATTTCTGACCGTGAAACGAGCGGGCCGAGATTCAAATTCTGGTTGAGGTTTTTTCCGACGTTTTCTTAACCCATTAAGAGCAAATGTTGAGTAAGTTTCGGTGCTGTACCCTGGACTCATTTCGCTGGTATTATCACTTTCATTTCACGCTAGATAACCAGCGCAGTTGATAAAGCGTCGTAAAATAAACAAATTAAAAAATTATATAACAATATCCATGATCCACGCAAAATCATGGCCTACTACAAACATAACGTCTCATACATAACTATCGAATTATTACATCTAATACATAACATAGTCTGATCAAACATCCATTTTCAAATTTCGGTCAAGCGATTTGTGCAGTAAGTACAAAGTGAAAATTAATTGATTTGAAATTACACAGGCTTTAAATACAAACCACATGGATGGAGCCACATTAATAATGTATGCCGACGATATGGTATTAGGATCAACCACTACAGGAAGCGCTACACAATCTAGAACAGTGGGCTAAGGAAAGCGAATTCAAAATTAACAAAGAGAAAACAGTCCAGATGGTATTTAGGAAAGGAGGCAGGATACCGGCAAATGCAAACCTTATGTTGGAAAATGAACCACTAAAAATAGTGAACAAATTCAGATATCTGGGACTATCGATTCAGACCACAGCATCCTCATTCAACGTACACATCCAGGAGAGAACGGCATCAGCATCTTCGCCATCAAGAAATTGTCATCACTAAGTTTAGAAACAGCAATGAAACTCTTCCATACAACAATAGCACCCGTAGTTACATATGGACTAGAAATGATTTGGGACAAGTTATCAATCAGCGATATGGAAAGAATCGAAAAAGTCAAGGCCAGATTTCTGAAGAGAACACTTGGAGCAGGAAAACTCGCACCTAAGAGATATATGTACTTACTTGCTAGAGAAACCTTCTTTATAGAGGATCTAAGGGCGAAAATGGCCTTACCATCCAACGAATCCTACAACGAAGTTATCGCACTAAGGACGAGAAGAGTTGATAGTAATTTCTTCTGCACAGATGCCATGATATACAGGGATTGGACCAAACCGAACCAACCGCAAAGATATGCCATCGTTGGACTCGCAATACACAGATACCACCACAAAATGTGTCAAAACTCAAGATTCCACCAACCTGATGAGAAATGCGTGTGTAAATTCTGTGAAAAAAAGTGTGAACTCTATCACTTCTCAGAGAGCAGAAATAGAATAGGATCGCTAACTGACCTCAACAAAGACAAAATATAAACAGTGCAGTGTGACAAACTTTATTGCTCCTTCGAGCACACCTTTCTCTTATTATTAAATACAAACGTGTACTGGATGTTTTCTTTCTTTATAAAACACATAAAACATCATAGTACCTAAGTACAGTATATGTAGCCTATATTAAAAATACATAATTATAACCTTGAAACTCACCACAAGGTAACTTAATTTGAAGCATACAATTTCCAAAAAGAAATGCAGAATATAAATATCTCACCTTTTCCATTGTATGGCAACTGTAAATCTTAAATTGTTAATATTATTTTCATTTACACTACAAGACAACAAAATTCACTAATTATTAAATTATATGACATTATATACATCTTGATTACACAACTTTTAATACTGTACCACTTAGGAATATAATATATGGTGGTCACTTTCACGTGTTAATATTGAACTAAGTTTATAAATACCTAGTTGGCTAGTTTCAGCTTGGGAGCCATCTTCAGAAATAATGAGGCCCTTACGTCTTCCGGTTTTGCTGGGGTGTGTTTGTGTTATGTTGTGTGGAGTCAAATAGTGTGTGTTCTGAAATTGGATACAACCCGAACATAATAGACAACATAATAAAAATACATAATTACCAAAAACATAGCACACAACACAAACACAAGAACACTAAAAATACATCACACTGACATACGAAAATAAAAAAACACACAAGATCGCATCTTCATTCAAGAAATTAAACTACAACATCGCATATAGAACACAAAAGAATAACTCACATGCAATAGCTGCAGCAACTTCTACATCGGACAGACAGGCAGATCATTTCAAACACGTTACACATATACACATCACAGCCATAACCAAATCACACAACATTTCCACATACGTAGAACACATCACAAACGCCAATCACACGTACAGCAACATAGACACAGACATGGAAATTCTGCATAGCCACCGAAAACATAGAAACTAAACACACTAGAACAATACGAAATATACAGGCACACAAAAACGCACCCACAACAAATCCTCAATACACAACTGAATTTCAGAACACATTATTTGACTCCACACTACACAACACAAACGCAACTCCAGCAAAAGAAATGAAGAAAACGAAAGACGCAGGTACGTCACCAGTTCTGAAGATGGCTCCCAAACTGAAACCAGTCAACTAGGTATTTATAAACTTAGTTCAATATTAACATGTGAAAGTAATCACTATATATTACATTCCTATAAAAAATTCATCATGTTATTCCAGCCACAGCAGTAAACTAACAACAACCTGGTTGCACGAATTCTGTTCATACAGATGACCAATAAAAAATGTCAATTTGACTACTCATTAGGTTGATTTGCACGGTCAAAATAATACTGAGAAAAAACAATAATAAAATTGTTGGATCACTGTGTCTGCCTACAACAGTTCTGCAAATTAAGTCCGGAACCAAGTCTATTTATTGGCTTCTTTTGTTCACTGAACAATTTATTCCGTGACTGTTTTTCAATACAAAACAAATGCGCTACTGAAATATGAAGTTATCGATTGAATATCAAGGAAAGACGGCACGGGTATTATTAAACACACAGTATAGATTTATACATGTCGGAATACAGAGTAAGATATAATTTCAAGAAAGCGATAAGTATAAATTGTACGAAATTTATTTCTCTCCCTTATCTATCTGCGAAGTATTCTTCTTTCACTTTGTATCCCATAGGCTGTCTCTCCGTTCAAACATCCAAACAAAAATCGCTTCCGATCAATATCTCGTATAATCTATTCTAATTCAAACGGTTTGCTTTCTCATCCATTCATCCACTCACCAACTCACCCACTTAACTGTCCAACCAAATCTCCAATTATTCATCCATACATCCATCCAACCATCCATCCTCCAATCCAGCCATACATCCGTAATCCAATAATTCACCAACTGATCAATCCATCCACAGACCCAAATATCTACCTATCTAATCTATTTTTCTACATAGTCTATCAAATCTATCCACATATCAAATTTCTCCAGCTATCTATCCAATCTAATCTATCCATCTACTTACACCTACCTAATTTATTAATTTATCCATCTAATCTAATCTACATATAGTATTATTAGTATTAGTATTATTTATTAATAGTTCAAAAGTACATAAACTTAATAATTAAAACTGATACATGCACAAATAGTGATTATACACATTAATAGTAATATACGTTACAAGAGCGGTATGTTGACGTTTTCATGGTCGAGGAAAAGATTGAAAAAGCGAAACGTAGTTGAGCTTTTTTTAATTTCCGAGAACATGAAAACAAACATACCGCTCGTGTATCGTACATTATTTTGTGCGAAGATCGTTTATTACATACCTGTAAGAGGAATTTCTAATTAGTTGCAATGAAATCTCCATCTTGGTTTCTGTTCAATGTCGGCAACTTTGGAAAACAAATATATCTATCTTCAACATTGTTCCTATAAAATGTTTTCTGTGTTTACTATACGTCTGACTTCCCCCCCCCACTCTATGATGAGTCTGGAATCTTGTTGATTTTTTCACGGCTTCCTTAATGTTACTTGCATTACAAATGCAGTAACTTTTGTGGTGTTGTAGAGTTTACTTAATTTTTGCAAATATTTAAAAACAATAATTAACAGTGCAATTTAGGTGAAATTGCAGTGGTAAGTTTCCAATTTATAATTATTACTATATTGAACGTTTCTAAAATAATATGTTAAAAGCCTAAAGCAGTAAAATGAATGTCGCACTTAAGTGGTAAGAAGAGGGAAATTGTTATGTGTGTTACGTTGGGAATACTGAATGTGGTATTTCACACTTACCGCGTATTGGTTCTGTGCGGAAAACAAGCAAATACGCACTATCTCGCACAAATGTTTATTTTAATAACACATTTTTCTATCATATAACTATTCAACTTATGTTGGTTTAACTTACACTTACTTCTGGTTTTAATGCAAGTTTTCACCCTATCGCATTTATTTTAAACATTCAAAATTCTTTACTTGCTAAGTTTGCAGTTCTCTCTCTCTCTCTCTCTCTCTCTCTCTCTCTCTCTTTTAACTCTATAACAAACAAGTGTATATAAATCGCCCCTGCTGCTATATACATACAATTATCTTTTACCACAGACATATTTATATTTAAACTAGTGGCTTGTGCAGCAAATGCTGCAAACTAAGTTCATTAGACGTTCAAATAAACATTTTTCAGATTTATTTTCACTGAAGAATATCAGACATTCGGAAAGTTATTTGCTTTACTCTCTCTCTCTCTCTCGAGCCAGTACTGAAGAGAACCACGCATATAAATATCTACACCACACCGCCATTAAATATATGAAAAAGACCCAACCCCACTTGATTAATAACTAATAAAAATATTTGATTTTAATAATATTATTATCTTACGTAAGTTTTATAGCGTTCAGTAACATATACTATATATAATATATAGCCGCCACTCAGTAAAATATAGAAATCAAAATCTAATTTAAGTTATTCTCTACATCTACTTATATAACCCCAAAACGATTCACTTTCATATCAGCAATATAGCATTAATATGTATAATTAATGAAAAATAGTCACATCATAGCATTAACTATAATAATATTTCATTTCTAACAGTAATAATGTCATCAAACCACCTCAAGTTTTGTAGTTTTTAATATCCAATACACAGCTGTACCCAGAAAATTACACACCACAGAATCGAACCTGTAAATTATTTTTAGTAAGTGAAGTTTTTAATAACCAATTGAATTTGAGCCCTAAATATGTCAGCATTCTTGCAGATCATGGCCTTCGTGTAATATTGTTTACTGAAGTATGTGTTTTGTTTTATTCTGAAATGCAACACGGCCGACTTGATGCTCGCTTCGCTTCTCCTTTACAAAAAAAAAAAAAGCGAAGAGAATATCAAGTCGGCCGTGAATGCTATTAGCTAGTTCTCAAAACTGACGACAGCTGGATTTTGGGAAGTAGGAAAATTATGTTTAAAAATTGACATTTCACTGAAAACTACTATTTTTCCAAAAAAACTTTGAGTTCCAAGCTTCAAAATGAGGGGTCATTTATTAAAATCCGTCCAGCCGTTTTCCGTTTGCGTAATACTTAACTATTTCACGTAATAAATATCGCATTGAGGTTAGCAGATGTCGACAATAAGTGAACAAACTGAACAGCTGAATCGGTACATTCTATGCGTGTATGTATGGCAGTGTCTAGCCTCGCGCATTCGCTTGTCAGCAAAAATCATCTACGTAACCTCAATACAGCTGTCAGCTTACTTGTTTAAACACATTATTTGTCAATCTAATTACCTGATAACATCAATTCCACTTTAATCAATTCAATCGCATGCACTCATTTACATTCATTGCTATTATGTTTCTAATAAATTTATAACTTAGTACAATCCTGTCTAATTTGAAGTGTTAATCTACATATAATATATCTATACAGTAGAGCACTTACCAACGCAGTATCGCAATATACTAGCCTATATTAATTTTTAGTCGTATAAAGAAATAAGATATGAAACACGTTTATGATGTTATACAGTTATTGCATTCGTAAAAATTAGGGAACTCGCATTAAGGGTCGAATTCATAAACGAGGCTTTGGATGAATACTTCCCAAAGTCAACTTTCGTAGCAAAGTTTTACTTTGACGATCTTGTTCTAATGTTGGCAATCACAATCACTGCTTTCTAAACGAATTAAATTAATAGATATCTGAAATAGAGTAGGCATTGCCACAATCAAAGCCATCTTTTGAGTCACAAATCAATGAAACAATTGAACGTCGATACATTTTAAGCTATTGTTATCAGTTCTTGCAGTTTTACATAAGAATAATAAATTACTCGAGGGCTAAAACTACGGTTTGTTCACGGCGATTATAGGCGGAAAGTGGTTTCTTTACCAGCGTACATTGCTGTTAATTCTCATTTGTTTTGCTGCCATAACTCGATTCAATATTTCTACATGGCCTTCTCCAAATATCGATTATTGAACATCGATGTGCGTCCTGAATTTGCTTCAGAAGCAATCTCCAGCGTTCTGCGTCGCGTCCAACGACCTATGTTGGCGATCATCGCTGTAAAGAAACCGTGCGCATTCATTTTAACTGCTAGCAACTCTTCTCCCGTTCACCATTCCAGACAAATTGCTAACTACATGAACGAACACAAACTATTCGACGAGTATCAGTCAGGTTTCAGAGCTGGACACAACACAAGCACTGCTCTACTTAAAGTGACCGAAGACATTCGTGAAGCAATCGACTCTAATAAAGTAACAATACTAACACTTCTTGACCTTAGCAAAGCTTTCAACTCTGTAAATTTTGACCTGCTCACCCATAAATTGAGAAATATGTATTTGTCAGAGACTGCTGTGAGTTGGTTCGA
The DNA here is from genome assembly GCF_040183065.1 of Periplaneta americana. Lineage (NCBI taxonomy): Eukaryota > Metazoa > Arthropoda > Insecta > Blattodea > Blattidae > Periplaneta > Periplaneta americana. Next base: position 163,968,450 of record NC_091121.1, read on the forward strand.
ATCCTACTTACGGGAAAGACAACAATGTGTTGTATCCGGGAATCGAAGATCCTCCTGGCTTGACATAACATCAGGTATACCACAGGGGTCGGTACTCGGACCATTGTTGTTCACAATATATGTCAATGATATTACATCTCTTGTAAGGCATTGTAACTATCACTTGTATGCTGACGACCTTCAATGCTACATCTCTTCCCGCTTAGACCGAGTAAATGACGCTATAGATAAATTGAACGAAGACATTGACTCGATTGTGACATGGACAAAGAAACTCCGTCTTAAAATCAATCCTGGAAAGACACAAGCAATTATATTAGGACACAAACGGCAAACCGACGCTGTAAAACACCTCGACATTTCCCCTGTTAAAGTAAGTACAGTGCATATCCCTTTCAGTTCTTCAGTAAAAAATCTTGGCATTCACATGGATAATAATCTCAACTGGGACATGCAAATCACAGAAACCTGCAGAAAAGTATATTCTATTATCCATGTGCTAAAAAGGATAAATGTTCATCTCCCCTCTTGCTTAAAAAAATCCCTTGTGCAGACACTTGCATTTCCCTATTTCGACTATGCGGACATTTTACTGACTGACCTCTCCAGCGACAACAAAATGAAACTTCAACGTGCTCATAATTTGTGTGTACGTTTTGTAAGCAATGTTCGTAAATATGATCATATTACCCCATCCCTGGAAGCAATAGGTTGGCTTAAACTAGATAAGAAAAGAAATTTACATTCACTTCTCTTTCTCTTCGAAATCTTGAACTCTTCTATTCCTTCGTACCTGTCGTCTCGCTTCACTTACCTTTCTTCCCATCATAATCTGAACACACGCTCTCGTCATGAAACAATACTAACAATACCATCCCATCGCACCTCCTCACACTCATCTTCTTTCACAATAGCCCTGCCAAGACTCTGGAATTCGCTACCTGCTAGCATCAGGGACTGTCGAAATAAAATTGAATTCAAACGAAAACTTACTAGGCACTTGGTCAGTAATTGATTACTTGTAAATAGTTTCTTTAATCTATGACAAAATATTTCAATATTCAGTAATTTCATCACTATACAATTTTGTTATTCTAGATTTAATTTGTAATTCCATAAATATAAAATATTCTTTGTTTCTCTATGATAAATTATCTAGCTTTAATTATTCAGGTAATCTTTTCGTACTTTGATTTTATTGTAATTGTAAATTTAATACTAACTGTAATATTATTTGTAATTGTAATTGTAAATTTAATACTAATTGTAATTTTATTGTTGATATTGTAGTTTGAATCTCCTGGTAGAGGGGCAGAGAAGGCCTGACGGCCTTATCTCTACCAGGTTAAATAAATAAATACTAATACTAAATACTAATATGTACCATATGTAATTATATTAATACTAACTAGTCCCCTACAAATATAGCAAATCAACAAAGTAGGCCTACACAAAATAAAAGGAATCAGTCACTGCACTCACACACCTACTTGCACTTATGCCAGGAATAGTTTCATAGCCTATGTGTAAATATATTTATATGGTTATTTATGTACAATGGCTGGAGAGGGCGTCCTGCGCGAATAAGACCTTAAATCAGCCTCTGGCTCAAAGCCAGAAATAAACAACTCCAGGCGACAATCGCCAACGATGTGCGCCCAGCGATGATCGCCGTAAACAAACCGCAGCTTTAGTGTGAATCTAACGTAAGTACAAAAATTGACATTTTTAGATCTTTACACAATCGATAATAACTCCTTCTTCTATTCGGCCACAAAATCGTAACTCAGTTCCGAACAGTCTTGTATATACCACAATTCGCAACTACAAAACATGATAGTAGAGTTCATTTGAAATAATATTGCCTGTTCACAATTTTGTTGTTAATAAAACATCGATTGTAGTTACGTTAGTTTCACTTTAACCCCTCGAACATTATAAAATAATTTTACCCTAAACATCTGGAAGATAAGAAGATGCCACCAAAGACAGACTATGAAAACGATGAATGTCACATTTGTATGTATGTATTTATTTACACTGCAAGTGGGCAAGCACCCGGTGGCAGTGGTATATACAATATTAACAATACACAATAAAATGATAACCAATACATAATAAAATTTACAATATACAATACAATTTTACAACACATATACAATTTTACACACAATACAATAATAATACATAATACAATTTAACACAATAATAATAAAACATAAAATAAAATACCTCATTTTACAATACAACCTACATAATTATCTATAGGTCCTACATAAGTTTCAATAGTCTTTCACTTTACTCTCATCTCATTCCCTGTAGTGGCACTATGACGCATTTCACTGACACTTTAGCACACATTTCACTGACACTCTGTAACACATTTCACTGACACTATAGAACACATTTCATTGACGCTATAAATTATCACTGATCGGAACTGTTCACTGCACTGTAAAACCATAACTTCACTGACTCACCTCGCTTCACTGATACAACAGTTCAAATAAGCCAAATAATTACACCCTTATGCATACTTATAAACAGAACTACATTTAAACTAAACATTTCTAGTCTAAGGCCCTCTTACACGCTAGTTTTAAATAATTTACAATTCAAACCAAGGAAGTAAACTCGTCAGCCTAAATAAATACATGTCACCTTAAAAAAAATTAAATGTTGAATGTCACCTTAATTTTAATTTTCACTTTATATACAACTTTTTAAATTATTCTTGAATCTCCTTAAGGAAGGACAGCCCTCAAAGACCGCTGCAGGTAGGTCATTCCAATCATTTATAGTTCTATTTAAAAATGAGAATTTACCTACATCCGTTTTCTGTTTCCTACATTTGATTTTAAAATCATGATCGTTCCTACCATAGTACGTTGGCTTTTCTAACCGAGCCGTTATGTCTACCCATGCTTTCTGACCTAGATAAAAAAAAAAAGCCAGGTTTGAGAGTCCTGCCGCCGTCCGCGATCGCCCCGACCGGCAAACAGGGGCTTTCATCGGACGCGGCCGCGTCACGGGGACCGGCCGCGCCTAGGAAGCAATCACATTGTTTGGAGCCTTTCGACCCACGGGACTCCCGAGAGTTATCGTTGCCCCGACCAGACGGGATACGGCCTTAGAGGCGTTCAGGCATAATCCCACGGATGGTAGCTTCGCACCACCGGCCCCTCGACCGAGTGCGTGAACCAAATGTCCGAACCTGAGGTTCCTCTCGTACTGAGCAGGATTACTGTCGCAACGACTCTGTCATCAGTAGGGTAAAACTAACCCAAAGTAGGGTAAAACTAACTGTTAAGGATTAGATAATGATCTAATTGAGTCTATACCTGCAGGATGTAGTGCTGTTTCTATAGAAAATAAAGGAAAGGATTACTGTATTCGTGGTGATAATTCTCTTTTTACCATTTTTCATAAGAACAGCATTAAATTTCGCAGTGATCCATTGAATTACATAATGACATCAACCTTAAGAAAACTGTGACATTCATCGTTTTTCCCGCGAACTCATTTGTTACTTTTTAATTTATATTAAATTAAATTAGATATACCAATTGGAATATTTACCCCAGCCATTGGTGGTAAAGACCTACGAAACAAAGGGCAACGATCCCAAAACAAACCAACACTGCAGCTACTACATAAACTTGCAAAACTGCTTAAGTATGGAAAATAAATATTTATAGATAACAAAATATCAATGTCACTATGGACATTATTACTTGGGTCGAATTATTAAAAAAAAATGTTTTGACTTCGTTGTTATTGAATCCATTATTCGACATTTTGCCATGCAGTAAACAATGTAGCCGAGTCGACGACAGCCATCTATGTCTTGTCGTTAAATCGATGATAAATATTGTTTCTAAAATCGTACTGGTATGCAAAATGACGAATTGCTTAAAGTTTAGGCCTTAAAATCAATTCATTTTCTTATTTGTCGTTAAATGTATGCCTGAAAGAACCAAGTGAAAAAGCTCCGAATCCTTTTTGAAATCTTTTCTTAAGGTGGATTCTCCTACATTTTACATTTTGGCAGATTTTCTTTTTGATATACCCCCATCGCAAAGTTGTCTTATTTGTTCCATCACATATTCTTATATTAATGGCTCAGAATCGTTTTTCTCTAGTAATTTCTGCAAAATATTTTAGCGTTTATTGTATTTGTTCAAAAAACAGATCTACTATCGATGTTAGAGTACTATTTTATTACAGCAACACACTAAATATTGCAATACGATCCCATTTATCATGTGGATCTTTACCCCACACGGCAGGGTAACGACTCAACCAAGTGCTGTCCTTTAAGGACCGTATTTAAACGAGACTTTGAATGAAGACTTACAAAAGTCGACTTTCGTAGTAAAGTTTAACTTTGTTAAAAGTCCTATTCATAGACAATTCTTCTGAGACTTTGACTTTGGTAAATCGAGATTTGACGATCTTGTTCTAATGTTGGCAATCAAAATCACTGCCTTCTAAACTAATTAAATTAATAGATTGTTGAAATAGAGTAGGCATTGCCACAATCAAAGTCATCTTTTGAGTCACAAATCAATTAAACAATTGAACATCGGTACATGTTAAGCAATTGTTAACCGTTCTTGCAGCTTTACATAAGAATAATATTATTCGAGGCTTATTGTGAAACTAACGTAAGTACAAAAATTGACATTTTTAGGTCTTTACGCCAATCGATAATGATTTGTTCTACCTGGCCACAAAAAATCGTAACTCAGTTCGAAAAGTGTTGTATGTAACACAATTCATAACTACAAAACATAATGGTAGAGGTTATCTGAAATAGTATTGCGTGTTAAGAATTTTGTTGTGAATAAAACATCTATTGTAGTTACGTTAGGTTCACATTAAGCCCTCAAAATATTTCACTGTAAAATTATTTTGTTGTGAAGACATGGAAGATAAGATTCCACCAATGACAGACTATGAAAGAGATATATTATCCTGCTGACAGTTGGCAGAGTTATTCCCTGCATGTCTGTAGAAAACTACCGCTATACTGGAGAATTTCCACGGCAGCTTTGAACCGTGTCGTTACGTTTACCACCAGATTTAACTACATACACAATGTTGCCAACATAAGGACATGATTTTGGTCTGGTGTCGTTAGAAGGAGAAATTTGTTTCTTTTTCTCTCTACCTCCTTCGTTCTGACAATTACTAAGAGATAGCACCACTGTTACTCTCATCTATTGCAATGATTTTTCCCTGGACCACCAATTTGCTTGGACGACATTTCTACATAGAAGAATAAGACAAATCTTACAAGCGATCTCCAGTTACTAACAGTATGATCATCAAAATTGTGTGTCCATTTTATCTCGAAATAAAATCTCGCTCGCATTTTATTTTGTTTCATCAAGGCCAAATGGATTTATCTCTTCGGTATCGATGTTTCTAGTCGGTCATGGCCTTTATGACAATTTTTGTTTCGTAATATTGATAGACGGTAATATAATTAAAGCGGTGGCCCCTAAAAGTTTTTTTTTTTCGTAAAAGGCTAGGTCTTTTGTCTAGCCCACAAATAAAACTGCAACGCGGTCATAATCAAAGACGTTATATAGTATAGTCATAATTATGTACTTAATGCTTTGGTGAACATTAACCGGAAATTTACTTTCCGTTATTTAAATGATATTCCGTGAACTACACCTTTTTCCTCTTTATTTCGTTGTCATAACCTACTTTAAGATCTTACTGCATAAGCATTTTGTTTTAGTGCATTCAAAACATCGTCGTTGTACTGCATAAATCTTGCACTTGACTAATAGAGTGATTTATTTAAGAATATAGTCGCCGATTTTACTACCACCATTTCGATTGTTTTCTGTTTGACACGGCTCGGTACGGCCCGGTGACTAGTGGCCAGCGAGTGACGTCGACTATCGACATTGCTCTGCCGTAGGTATTATCCAGTTGATCAATATGCAGAAAACATTATGACGACCGCAAGGATTATAAATTAACTGCATTTCCAACTGTATAACCTATAATATAAAATTAAATAGTAAGAATCAATATTAAGTTATTAATCCTTACCTACAGCGTAAAATCGCGATGAAATAAGTTGTATTATCTATTCATGGAACAGATAATCCTCTTTGAATATTCATCAATGAAAGTTGAAACATGACGAGGATATTTAATACTGTCTGTTTATCAAATCTGTAACTTGATTTGAATTTTATAATCTATAATAATACGCCAAGGAACGTGAGAAGCTTTAATAATCTCCTAGATGTCTTCAATATTCTCGGCAAATTCAACAATCTCCCAAATATCAGCCATTTTCCTTTTCTCCACGAACAAAAGTCGAAGTCAAAGTCTAGATTTTCGGCGACTTCGAAGTAAAGTCACGATTGAAGTTTACTTTCCTCAAAGTGTCCACTGTAAATAGGAAAATGGTCACTTTGTACTTTGCAAAGTCAACTTTGGTCCAAAATCTCGTCTATGAATACGACCCTAAGAAAGTGATTGTGAACGTACGAACTACAAACTACGCTCGTCATAGATATCGAAATAAAGCACGAACAAAGAAATGTAGTAGCTATTAAAAGTGAATGAGTACTAATATACAAGTCCAATATTATATCTAGTGATGAGCAGAAAATCACTGACCTGTGATTTATAACGGTGATCGAAAAATCACGACCACACTTGTGATTAAACAGCTCTTTAATCAGTGATCACAGTTCGAGGACTAAACTGCTCACCAGCTAAGACAGTTCATGTTCTTTTCTCACTGCGCGCGTTCCGCTGTTGTGCTTATGCCAACTTAACAATACATTCAGTGTAGCCAACTCAGTAGATTTCAGACTGATCCTAATAAATGAATGAATGAATGAATGAATGAATAAATAAATAGGATAGATAGATAGATAGACAGACAGACAGACAGACAGACAGATAGATAGATAGATAGATAGATAGATAGATAGATAGATAGATAGATAGATAGATAGATAGATAGATAGATAGATAGATAGATAGATAGATAGATAGATAGATAGATAGATAGATAGATAGATAGATAGATAGATAGATAGATAGATAGATAGATAGATAGATAGATAGATAGATAGATAGATAGATAGATAGATAGATAGATAGATAGATAGATAGATAGATAGATAGATAGATAGATAGATAGATAGATAGATAGATAGATAGATAGATAGATAGATAGATAGATAGATAGATAGATAGATAGATAGATAGATAGATAGATAGATAGATAGATAGATAGATAGATAGATAGATAGATAGATAGATAGATAGATAGATAGATAGATAGATAGATAGATAGATAGATAGATAGATAGATAGATAGATAGATAGATAGATAGATAGATAGATAGATAGATAGATAGATAGATAGATAGATAGATAGATAGATAGATAGATAGATAGATAGATAGATAGATAGATAGATAGATAGATAGATAGATAGATAGATAGATAGATAGATAGATAGATAGATAGATAGATAGATAGATAGATAGATAGATAGATAGATAGATAGATAGATAGATAGATAGATAGATAGATAGATAGATAGATAGATAGATAGATAGATAGATAGATAGATAGATAGATAGATAGATAGATAGATAGATAGATAGATAGATAGCTAGATAGATAGATAGATAGATAGATAGATAGATAGATAGATAGATAGATAGATAGATAGATAGATAGATAGATAGATAGATAGATAGATAGATAGATAGATAGATAGATAGATAGATAGATACATAGATAGATAGACAGACAGACAGACAGACAGATAGATATATAGATAGACATAAATAAGATAGATAGATATATAGTTAGATAGACATAAATAGGATGGATAGATAGATAGGCATAAATAGGATAGCTAGATAGATAGATAGATAGATAGATAGATAGATAGATAGATAGACATAAATAGGATAGATAGATATATAGATAGATAGACATAAATAGGATGGATAGATAGACATAAACAGGACAGATAGACGTAAATAGGACAGATAGATAGACATAAATAGGATAGATAGATAGACATAAGTAGGATAGATAGACATAAATAGGATAAATAGATAGACATAAATAGGATAGATAGACATAAATAGGACAGATAGTCATAAATAGGACAGATAGATAGACATAAATAGGACAGATAGATAGATATAAATAGGACAGATAGATAGATATAATTAGGATAGATAGACATAAATAGGGTAGATAGACATAAATAGGACAGATAGCTAGACGTAAATAGGACAGATAGATATACGTAAATAGGACGGATAGATAGACATAAATAGGATAGATAGATAGATAGATAGATAGATAGATAGATAGATAGATAGATAGATAGATAGATAGATAGATAGATAGACAGACAGACAGACAGACAGACAGACAGACAGACAGACAGACAGACAGACAGACAGACAGACAGACAGACAGACAGACAGACAGACAGACAGACAGATAGATAGATAGATAGATAGATAGATAGATAGATAGATAGATAGAGAGGCAGGCAGATCAATCAATCAATCAATCAAAATAAAATAAATAAAATCTAAATAAATAGAAATAAATCAAAATGAAATCAAACCAAAATAAAAATAAACCAAATCAAAGTAAAATAAAAATAAATCAAATCAAAGTAAAATTAAAATAAATCAATTCAAAATAAATCAAAATTAAATTAAAATAAATCAAATCAAAATGAAAAAAATAAATGAAATCGAAATATATGAAAATAAATTAAAATAAAGAAATAAATCAAAATAAATTACTGTACACGAAAACAAACCATATTGAATCAAAATAAAATATATAAATCAAAATAAATCGAAATTAAAATAAAATAAGTAAATAATTAAATCAATATAAATAAATAATCAAAATGAAATATAATGATTAACTAAAACTAAATAAAATGAAATAAAATCTCTCTCTCTCCCTATCTCCTTCTCTCTCTCTCTCTCTCTCCCTCTCTCTGTCCAAGCAATAAAGTACCTATCTCTCTCAAAATAAATATAAAAATCAAAACAAAATTATTAAATACACTGACCGCCAAAAAAAACGATCACTTGAAAAAAATACTAAAAGTCAAGTTTAAATGTAAATTATGAAGTAATCTCAGAAATAACATAACTGTTATCGTACTAAATTTAAAAAATACACTTTTATGAACTTTTGGCATGTAAATTCACGCCTTTCACACCAATTCATTTTCGGTTTATCGCCTAACAACGAAAGAGTGTGTTTCTGTGCTGAACATGTGGGGTAGGTGATCATAAACAATTGAAGAGGTTTTATTGCTTTATTGCTCCCTTTCCTTTCTGAAAATCAATAACAACTGTCGAAAATGGTTTGTCTGGCATTTCGTCAGTACGTTTAGTTCAGACAATGCCTCTCTCACCCCAAGACGTTGCCAGGGCTGTCGCTCTCATTGATGACGGACGCAGCCTCCGTTACGCCGCTGCTACCATAGGGGCACCATACACCACAGTACAAGAGGCTGTGAAACAAATCCGGGAAACACAGAGTTACTCCAGAAGACCTGAATCTGGCAGAAAAAGGAAGACCAGCCCGAGATGACCGATTTCTCGTCAGCCAGGTTCTAAGAAACCGCCATACCACAGCAGTTGAAGCTCGGAATCGACTACAACATGTGCGGGGTGTTAATGTGTGCGAGGGGACTGTTTGACGACGCCTTGGAGAACAAAATCTTCTATCTCGACAACTGCTACGGGACCAGATCTGACCAGACAGCACCGAGCCGACCGTCTTCAGTTCGCTCGTCAGCATGCCCAATGGACTATGCAGCAGTGGAGCAGTGTGCTGATCTCTAATGAGTCCAGGTTCTCCCTGAAATCCCCAGATGGTAGAGAAAGAGTCTGGAGACGATCTGGAGAGCGGTACGCAGAGTGCACTTTGTCTGCAAGGACGCCATTCGGTAGAGGTTCCGTGATGGTGTGGGGCAGCATCTCCATGGAGACCCGAACGGAATTGGTGATTGTCGAGAATGGTAGTCTCAACGCTCACCGCTACATCAACGAGATTCTCGTCGATCACGTCGTGCCCTTTGCTCCATTTATTGGAGATGATTTCATATTCATGCATGACAATGCTCGTCCACATGCAGCGCGCTGCGTATCACAGTATCTTGATGCACTGGAGATTGTTCGTTTCAACTGGCCAGCTCGGAGTCCAGACCTAAACCCTATAGAACATCTCTGGGCTAGGTTGGGTAGACGTATCCGAGATCGTAATCCTGTTCCGGAGATCTTAGGTGATTTGCGGGCGGCACTCAAAGAAGAATGGGACAATATCGACCAGAGAGACATCATAACCTTAATCGAAACCATGCCTGAGAGAATGGCGGCTGTAATTATGGCCAGAGGTGGACACACCGGATACTGAGTGTTTGTTTCAGTTATTGTTAGTGTGAATTTAAGTTTTGTGCATGAACATCATTTTCAGTGAAGTTTAGTGGACAAATATTCAGCTGAAAGTTAAGTAAACAATTTTACAAAATTTCAACAAAAGTGTAGATTGATGAACATATGACGATCATTGACTCAAAATTGGTGTAAAAAGTGTGAATTTACGTGTCACAAGTTCATAAAAGTGTAATCTTTAGATTGAGTACGTTTACAGATATGTTATTTCTGGAATTACTTCATAATTTACATTTAAACTTGACTTTTAGTATTTTTTTCAAGTGATCGGTTTTTTTTTACCGGCCAGTTTATTATAATTCACCCATGACATCTCCGCGACCCGAAGTGGACTATGAAAATATTCCCGTCATCGTCAACGTCGTCTGGTCGTCGTCTTTGGCTCGTCGTCATCGAATTTATCTCGTCGTCGACTTCATTTCTTCGTCGTTGTCGATTTCGTCTAGTCGTTGCCGTCCACTTTGCCTCTTCGCCGACGTCGACATCGTCTCGTCGTCGTAGTCGACATCGTCCCGTACTTGCCGTCGACTTCGTCCCGTCTTCGTCGCCTTCTCGTTGTCATTGTCGTCTGCCTCGTCGTCGTCGACTTCGTCCCGTCTAATTTCGTCTAGGTGGCATTATCGACTTCGTCTCTTCGTAGTTGAAAAGTAATGTAGGTCTCGTCGTCTACTTCGTCTCGTCGTCGAAATCGTCTCGTCTCCGCCGTCATGTACTTCCTTTTCGTCGTCCACTTCGGCCAGGTTCCCTGTCTAGGACGCCGGGATCTATGTGCAGGCCTCTGCTTTCAGGATTCCGGGTTCCGGGAAAACTACTTTGCGTTCCGGGTCCAAGATTCGCGGACCTGAATAAAGAAAAACCGGTACCGGTTAGGGTTCTGGGACAACACTGTCTTCCGGGTCCAGGACAGCGAGTTCCGGGTTCAGGACTCAGGTTACGGGTGGACAACCAAACTCCCGGTTCCGGTTCCCAAACTCAGGGTTACGGTTCCCAAAATCCGGGTTCCAACTTCCCAAACTATGGTTTCCGGGTAAAACTCCGGTTTCCGCTTCCCAAACTCCGGGTTCCGTTTCCCAAACGCCGGATACACTCCCCAAACTGCTGGTTCCGTCTCCCAAACTCCTGGCTCCGGTTCCCAAACTCCGGATTCCGGTTCCAAAAATCCGAGTTCCAAAGTACGGGTTCCGGTTCGCAAACTCCGGGTTCCTGTTCGCAAACTCCGGGTTCCTGTTTGCAAACTCCGGGACCCAAGCCGCGGGTTCCGGATCCCATACTCCAGGTTACGGGTCCCGAACTCCGGGCTCCGGATCCAAAACTACGGGTCCCAACCTCCTTATCCCAAATTCCGGGTTCCGGGCCCAAAACTCCGGGTTCCGGCTCCCAAACTCCGGCTCTCGAATCCGTAACCCCGAGTTACTGGACCAAACTCAGGGTTCCGGTTACCAAACTACGGGTTCCGGTTCCCAAACTCTGAGATACGGGACCCAAACTACGGGTAGGGGTTGCAAAGCTCCGGGTTCCGGGTCCCTAACTCCGGGTAGGGGTTCGAAAACTCCGGATTCCGGTTTGCAAACTCCGGCTCCAAAACTACGTGTTCCGCTTCCCAAACTCCGGGTTCTGTTAGCAAACTCCAGGTACCAAACACTGGCTTCTGGTTCCCAAACTCCGTGCCCAAACTGGTGGTTCCGGATCCGAAAATCCGGGATCAGGTTCGCAAACTCCGGGTTCCAAACTCCGGTATCCGGCTCCAAAACAAGGGCTCCTAACTCCGGGTTCCTGTCCCAAACTCCGGGATCCTGTCCCAAACTCCGGGTTCCGGATCCCAAAATCCGGGTTACTAATTCCGAGCTCCGGCTCCAAAAGTACTGGTCCCAATCTCCGTATCCCAAACCTCGGGTTCCGGGTCCCAAACTCCGGGTTACAGGTCCCAAACTTCGGGTTCCGGTCCCAAATCCCCGGTTACAAACTCCGTATCCAAACAACGGGCCACAAACTCCGGGTTCCGGATCCCAAACTCCGGGTTACGGTTTCCAAACTCGTATGTATTCCTTCCATAATTGGATCACATATGTAATCCACGTATTTGGATTACATATGTAATCCATCTATAATTGGACTTCGTATGTAATCCACACAGATTTGGATTACGTATGTAATCCATCCATAATTGGATTACACATGTAATACATCAATAATTGGATTACGCATGTTCGATCCATAATTGGAATACACATGTAATCCATTCATAATTGGATTACATATGTGATCCACTCAGATTTGGATTACGTATGTAATCCATCCATAATTGGATCACATATGTAATGCACGTATTTGGATCACATATGTAATCCACACAGATTTCGATGTCATATGTAATCCATCCATAATTGGATTACAAATGTTTTCCACACAGATTTGGATTACATATGTAATCCATTCATAATTAGATCACATACGTAATCCCTCCATAACTGGATCACATACGTAATCCATCCATAATTGGGGTAGTGATCCGGACTCCGGTTCCCAAAATCCTGAAAGGGTTCCAAACTCCGGGTTCTAGTTCCCAAAATCCGGGTTTTGGGTTCCAAACCTTCGAGTTCCGGTTCATAAAGTCAGGGTAGGGTTCTAAAACTCCGGGTTCCGGTTCCCAAACTCCGCGCACGATCTTAAACTCCGGGTTTATGTTCCCAAACTCCGGGCAGGATTCCAAAACACGGGTTCCGGGGTCCGAAGCTCATGGTACAGGTCCCAAACTCCAGCCAGGCTTCCAAACCCCTGGTTCCTGTTCCAAAACTTCCGGGCAGGGTCCCAAAACTCCGGGTTCCAGGTTCGAAATATCCGGACCCAAACAACGGGCCCCAAACTCCGCTTTCGAAAACTCCGGGTAGTGTTTCCGAAACTCCGGGTTCCCGGTCCAAAAACTCCGGGTTCCGGAATACAAACTCCCGCTTCCAGTTCCCAAACTCCGGGTTCCGGTTCCGGGGTGCCTAACTCCCGGTTCCCGTTCACCTATTCCGGGTAGAGTTCCAATCTCCGGGTTCCGGTTCTCAAACACCGGACAAGGTTCCGGGTCCAAAACTCCGGGTTCCGGGTCCCAAACTCCGTGTTCCGCGCCACAAACTCCGGGTAAAGTTAAAAAAATTCGCGAACCTCGTCCAAAACTCCGGGTTCGGGTTCCAAAACTCCGGAGTTCGGGTTCCCAAACTCCGGTTTCCGCTTCCCTAATTCCGGGTTCCAGGTCCCAAACTCCGGGTTCCACTTCCAAATTCTGGGTACCAAACTCCGGGTAGAGTACCAAAATTCAAGTTCTCAAACGGGCCCCAAACTGCGGGTAGGTTTTCCAAAATTCCCGTTTCCGTGTCCCAAAACTCCGGGTTCCGGCCCCCAAATTCCGGGTTCTAAACTCGTGGTTCCTGTTCCCAAACTCCTGCTTCCGGGGAATCAAACTCCGGATTCCTGTTAAATAATTCCGGGCAGGCTTCCGAAACTTCTGGTTCCGTTCCCAAACCCCGGGTTCCGGTTATTAAAATCCGGAATCCGGGTCCCAAACTCCGGTCTCCGGGTCCCAAACTCCGGGTTTCGGTTCCCAAACTCAGGGCTCCGGTTCCCAAACTACGGGATCCGGTTCCCAAACTCCGGGTAGAGTATCAAACTCCGGGTTCCGGTTCTCTAACTCCGGACAGGGTTCCGGGTCCAAAACTCCGCGTTCCGGGTCCGAAACTCCGTGTTCCTCGCCACAAACTCCGGATAAGGTTTAAAAAATTCGCGAACTTCTTCCAAAACTCCGGGATCCGCTTCCCAAACTCCGGGTTCCGGTTCCAAAAACTCCGGGGTTCGGGTTCCCAAACACCGGTTTCCGATTCCAAAATTCCGGGTTCCAGGTCCCAAACTCCGGGTTCCGCTCCCAAACTCCGGGTTCCGCTCCCAAATTCCGGGTACCAACCTCCAGGTAGAGTATCAAAATTCCGGGTACGAAAAACCGGCTTCAAGGTACTAAACGGGCCCCAAACTCCGGGTATGTTTTCCAAAATTCCCGGTTCCGGGTCCAAAATCTCCGGGATAAGGCCCCCAAATTCCGGGTTCCCTATTCTAAACTCCGGGTTCCGGTCCCAAACTACTGGTTCCGGGGACCCAAACTCCGGGTTCCTGTTAACTAATTCCGGGCACGCTTCCAAAACTCCGAGTTCCGGTCCCAAACACCCGGTTCAGTTACCAAACCCCTGTTCCGGTTATCAAAATCCGGTTTCCAGGTCCCAAACTCCGGTCTCCGGGTCCCACACTCCGGGTTTCGGTTCCCAAACTCAGGGCTCCGGTACCCAAACTATGGGATCCTGTTCCCAAAATCCGGGTACCGCCTCCCAAATTCCGGGTAGGATTTCAAATATCCGCGTTCCTGGTACCAAACTCGGGTTCAGGTTCCCAAACTTCGGGTTCCGCTTCCCAAACCCCTGGTTCCGGGTGCCCAAACACCGGATAGGGTTCCAATACTCCGGGTTCTAGGTTCGAAACTCCGGACCCAAGCAACGGTCCCAAAACTCCGGTTTCCAAACTCCGTGTAGTGTTTCCTAAACTCCGGGTTACCGGTCCCAAAACTCCGGGTTCCGGGTTTCAAACTCCGGCTTCCTGTTTCCAAAGTCCTGGTTCCGGTTCCGGGGTGCCAAACCCCCAGTTCCGGGTCACCTACACCGGGCAGAGTTCCAAACTCCGGGTTCCAGTTTTCAAACTCCGGACAGGGTTCCGGGTCCAAAACTCCGCGTTCCGGGTCCCAAACTCCGGGTTCCGCGCCACAAACTCCGGGTAAGTTTTAAAAAATTCGCGAACCTGGTCCAAAACTCCGGGATCCGATTCCAAAATTCCGGGTACCGGTTGCAAAAACTCCGGGTTCGAATTCTGAAACTCCGGGTTCCCGGTCCCAAACTCCGTGTTCCGCTCCCAAACTCCGGGTTCCGGGTCCCAAACTCCGGGTAGAGTACCAAAATTCGGGTACTAAAAACCGGCTTCAAGTTCCCAAACAAGCCCCAAACTCCGGGTAGGTTTTCCAAAATACCGGTTTCCGGGTCCCAAAACTCCGGGTTCTAGCCTCCAAATTCCGGGTTCCGGATTCCAAACTCCTGGTTCCGGTTTCAAAACTCCTAGTTCCGGGGTCCCAAAATCCGGGTTCCGCGTCCGATACTCCGGGTACAGATCCAAACTCCGGGTTCCTTTTACCATATTCCGGGCAGGGTTCCAAACCTCCGGGTTCCGGTTATCAAAATCCGGTTTCCGGGTCCCTAACTCCGGTTTCCGGGTCCCAAACTTCGAGTTTCGGTTCCCAAACTTCGGGCTTCGGTCCCGAAACTCCGGGTTCCGGGTCCCAAACTCCGGGAAGTGTTTCAAAATTCCAGGTTCCTGTTCCTAAACTCGGGTTCAGCTTCCCAAACTCCGGGTTCCGCTTTCCAAATCCCTGGTTCCGGGTGCCCAAACACCGGGTAGTGTTCCAAAACTCAGGGTTCCGGATCACTAACTCCGGATAGTGGTTCCAAACTCAGGGTTCCGATTTCCAAATTTTGGGTCCTGCATCCCATACTCCTGTATTCGGTTTCAAAACACCGGGTCCCAAAATCCAGGTTCCGGTTCCCAAACTCGTGGTCCGAAACTCCAGGTTTCGTTTCTCAATATCCGGATCCTGTTCCCAAAATCAGGGTTCCAAAGACCGGATTTCGGGTCCCAAATGTAGGGTTCGTAACCCAAAATGCGGGTTCATGTCAAACTCAGGGTTGCGGGTCCTAAACTAAAAGAAAATCAATGAATAAATTGAAAAAATCAAAAAGATTTCCAAAAACGCAATTTTCAAAAAATTAATTAAAACAATACTTTTAAAAAAATATTTTCAAAAAAGTTTAAAATATATATTAAAAAATGTCAAAAAAAATTTAAAAAATTTTAAATAAAAAGAATTTCGAAAACGAACTTTGAAAAAAAATTTTCAAAAATACATTAATTAAAAATTAAAAAAGAGAATTTTGGAAAATTAAAACTGTTTTCAAGAAACTTTTTCAAAACAAATTTTCAAAAAAATTTTACCAAATAGATTTCTCGAAAATACATATTAAGGAATATTGAAAAATATTGAAAAATGAATTTGAAAAATAAATGGTTTGAAAAATACAAAAACGAAAAAATAATTTTCAGAAAAATTTTTTTGCGAATTAAAATTCTTTTTTGAAAAAATTTTTGGAAGTATTTTATTTCATTAGTTTTCGAATTTTTTTTAAATCTAAAAAACTTGTTTAAGTTGATATTAATCTTTTTAAAATAAATTTTCCAAATTTATTTTTAAAACCAAATGTTTTGAAAATTTCATTATTTTTTTTTAAATTTTTTTTTAAATTTCAGAAATTTTTTTTACATTTTTTTGAAAAAATAAAAAAATTGTCACATTTTCAAAAAAATCTTAAATACTATAATTTTAAAAAGTTTTTCAAAAAAAAATTTCAAAAACTATCTCCAAAACATTTTGAAACAAGTTTTAAAATGAATTTCAGTTTTGAAATTTTTTTCTGAAATTCTTTTTGTTTTCCTTTTTAATTTTTTTTCAATTTTTTTTGGAAAATTTATCTTGAAAATATATAGGCCTATATATATCCTTTAAATTTTCCAAATTTTTTTTTATTTTCTTTTTAATTTTTATTTAAAGCTGTTTTGAAAAAAATTTTTGTGTATCTTTTCGAAATTTTTTTTTATCTAAAACATTTTTTTTCTAATTTTTTTTTTAATTCTTTAACATTTTTGAAAATATTTTTTTAAAGTGTTTTAAATTATTTTTTGAAAATTGCCTTTTTGGAAATCGTTTTGATTTTTTCAATTTCTTTTTTTTTTCTTTAGTTTAGGACACAAATAGGATGGATAGACATAAATAGGACAGATAGAATTAATAGGAGAGATAGATAGACATAAATAGGATAGATAGACATAAATAGGATAGATAGAGAGACATAAATAGGATCGATAGATAGACATAAATAGGATAGATAGACAGAAGTAGGACAGATAGATAGACATAAATAGGACAGGTAGATAGACATAAATTGGATAGATAGATAGATAGATAGATAGATAGATAGATAGATAGATAGATAGATAGATAGATAGATAGATAGATAGATAGATATAAATAGGATATATATATAGATAGACATACATAGGATGGATAGATAGATAGCCAAAAATTGGATAGATAGATAGATAGATAGATAGATAGATAGATAGATAGATAGATAGATAGATAGATAGATAGATAGATAGATAGATAGATAGATAGATAGATAGATAGATAGATAGATAGATAGATAGATAGATAGATAGATAGATAGATAGATAGATAGATAGATAGATAGATAGACAGATAGATAGACAGATAGATAGACAGATAGATAGATAGATAGATAGATAGATAGATAGATAGATAGATAGATACATAGAGAGATAGATAGATAAATTATTGGATGTATGGATGGATGGATAGATAGATAGATAGATAGATAGGAAGATAGATAGATATAAATAGGACAGTTACACATAAATAGGACAGATAGATAGACAAAAATAGGACAGAAGGACATAAATAGGACAGATAGATAGATATATATAGGACAGATAGATAGACATAAATAGGACAGATAGATATACATAAATAGGACAGCTAGATAGACATAAATAGGATAGATATAAGATATAAATAGGACAGATGGACAGACATAATTAGGATAGATAGATAGATAGATAGATAGATAGATAGATAGATAGATAGATAGATAGATAGATAGATAGATAGATAGATAGATAGATAGACATAAATAGGATAGATATATATAGATAGATAGATAGATAGATAGATAGATAGATAGATAGATAGATAGATAGATAGATAGATAGATAGATAGATAGATAGATAGATAGATAGATAGATAGATAGATAGATAGATAGATAGATAGATAGATAGATAGATAGATAGATAGACATAAGTAGGATAGATAGATAGATAGATAGATAGATAGATAGATAGATAGATAGATAGATAGATAGATAGATAGATAGATAGATAGATAGATAGATAGATAGATAGATAGATAGAACTAGGATAGATATACATAAATATGATAGATAGATAGATAGATAGATAGATAGATAGATAGATAGATAGATAGATAGATAGATAGATAGATAGATAGATAGATAGATAGATAGATAGATATAAATAAATAGCATAGGTAGATATATAGATAGACAGACATAAATAGGATGGATAGACATAAATAGGACAGATAGACATAAATAGGAGAGATTGATAGACATAAATAGGATAGCAAGATAGACATAAATAGGATAGATAGAGAGACATCAATAGGATAGATAGAGAGACATAAATAGGATGGATAGATAGACATAAATAGGATAGATAGACAGAAGTAGGACAGATCGATAGACATAAATAGGACAGATAGAAGGACATAAATTGGATAGATAGATAGATAGATAGATAGCTAGATAGATAGATAGACAGAGACAGATAGATAGATAGATAGATAGATAGATAGATAGATAGATAGATAGATAGATAGATAGATAGATAGATAGATAGATAGATAGATAGTTAGATAGATAGATAGTTAGATAGATAGATAGATAGATAGATAGATAGATAGATAGATAGATAGATAGATAGATAGATAGATAGATAGATAGATAGATAGATAGACATAAATAGGATAGATAGATAGATAGATAGATAGATAGATAGATAGATAGATAGATAGATAGATAGATAGATAGATAGATAGATAGATAGATAGATAGATAGATAGATAGATAGATAGATAGATAGATAGATAGATAGATAGATAGATAGATAGATAGATAGATAGATAGACATAAGTAGGATAGATAGATAGTTACATAGATAGATATATAGATAGATAGATAGATAGATAGATAGATAGATAGATAGATAGATAGATAGATAGATAGATAGATAGATAGATAGATAGATAGATAGATAGATAGAACTAGGAGAGATAGACATAAATATGATAGATAGATAGATAGATAGATAGATAGATAGATAGATAGATAGATAGATAGATAGATAGATAGATAGATATAAATAAATAGCATAGGTAGATATATAGATAGACAGACATAAATA